>NC_065588.1:2555000-2845000 GCF_024542745.1 Macaca thibetana thibetana
CTTAGCCTCCCAAAATGCTAGGATTACAGGTGTGAGCCACTGCGCCTGACTTATACATTTTAAAAATACATTTTAAAAATAACTTTATTGAAGCATGATTTATATTCAATAAAATTCACCTATTTTAAGTGTACACTTACAAGCGTAATAACCTTAACATCATAGAATTTCACTTACTCAACCCACTGTCCTGTGTGATTGCTATATGTCTTCTATTTACACATATATCATAAGTTCCACCCAACAATGTTATTATTTTTACTTTAGTCAATTGTCTTTTAAGTCAATTATGGGAAAAATAAAACATAGTATTTTACATTTACCTACTTATTTACTGTTTCTGGTGCTTCCACTGCACATTCTGTAGATCCAAGTTCCCTTCTGGTATCATTTCCCGTTATCTTGAAGCAACCAATAGCATTTCCATAATGTAGGTCTGCTGCTGGCAAATGAGCTAAGCTTTTGTTTATCTGAACGTGTCTTTTGCCATCCTCTTTTGAAGAATAGTTTTGCTGGTATAGAGTTTTTTCTTTTTTTTTTTTTTTTTTTTTTTTTTTTTTGAGACAGAGTGTCGCTCTGTTGCCCGGGCTGGAGTGCAGTGGCCGGATCTCAGCTCACTGCAAGCTCTGCCTCCCGGGTTTACGCCATTCTCCTGCCTCAGCCTCCCGAGTAGCTGGGACTACAGGCGCCCGCCACTGCACCCAGCTAGTTTTTTGTATTTTTTAGCAGAGACAGGGTTTCCCCATGTTAGCCAGGATGGTCTCGATCTCCTGCCCTCGTGATCCGCCCGTCGCGGCCTCCCAAAGTGCTGGGATTACAGGCGTGAGCCACCGCGCCCAGCCTGGTATAGAGTTCTTGATTGACAGGTTTGTTTGTTTTTTCTTTTAGAATTTTAAAGATGTTCGGTTTTCTCCTGGTTTCCACTATCTCTGATGAGAAGTCATTGATTTTTTTATTTATTCATTTTTTTTTTCTGAGATGGAGTCTTGCTGTGTTGCCCAGACTGGAGTGCAGTGGCATGATCTCGGCTCACTGCAACCTCCGCCTCCTGGGTTCGAGCAATTCTCTGCCTTAGCCTCCCGAATAACTGGGATTACAGACACCTGCTACCACACCCGGCTAATTTTTGTATTTTTAGTAGAGATGGGGCTTCACCATCTTGGCCAGGCTGGTCTTGAACTCCTGACCTTGTGATCCACCTGCCTTGGCCTCCCAAAGTGCTGGGATTACAGGTGTGAGCCACCATGCCCGACCTGATATTATTATTATTATTTCCCTGCACATAATGTTTCTTTCTTTGCTGACTGGTTTAAAATTTTCTCTCTCAGTTTACAGCAGTTTGACTATGATGTGCATCATCGTTATTTTCATCATATTTGTTCTACTTGGAGTTTTCTGAGCTTCTCATATACATTCATAAATGTGAAGTTTTCAAGTTCGGGACTTTTTGGGCCATCATTTCTTCAACTATTTTTTTCTACTCCATTCTCACTCTTGTCTTGCTGGGACTCCTGTTATACATAGTGTTTGGCCATGTTACGGTTTCTCATTGGTCCCTGGGGCTTTGTTCAGTTTTCTTCAGTGTCTTATTCTCTGTGTTCCACAGATTGGTTCATTTCTTTTGATTATTCTTTCAGTTGACTCACGTTTCCTCTAAACTCACGTTTCCTCTAATGTCTCTATCTTCATTAAGCCTATTCGTAATGTTTCATTTTAGTTACTTTTCAATAACGGAATTTCCATTTTGTTCCTTTTTATAGTTCCCATTTATCTGTGGAATTCTCTGTATTTCTGCCTTTAAGATCACATACTCATTTATTTCATTTAATCAGTTTTTCTTCCATCCTTTAAATACATGTATCTATATATGGATACATATGTAGCACTCTCTCTCTATATATATATGTGTATATATATACACACATATATACACACACACACACACACACATATATATATAGCTGTTTTAAAATCATTGTCTGCCAAGTCCAACATCTGAACAATCTCATTTTTTGTTTCCTATTGACTGCTTTTTTCCTTGACTATCACATTTTACATTTCTTTATATATGTAGTGATTTCTTTTTAGTGAATATTAGAATCATGGATAATATGTTGTTGTGACTCTGGATTTTTTCTTATTCATAAAAGTATTGATTCTTCAGCAGACAGTTTAATCACCGGCTGGTCACCATGAATGTGTGTAGGCTTGATTTTATGCTTGTTGGGGCTGACACATTGAAAGCCCGAACCCCTCGACCTCCAAATTTAATTTTCCCCTCCCGATGTTGTCAGGGCGTTGATTTTGGCTTTGCCAGGATGGATCTAGAGTGGGTCTCACTGTAGAGGAAGGGCCTTAGTCCCAGGAGGTGCCCTCGCAGTGTCAGAGTCATCTGTCCAGGGTGGTAACGAGATGTTAACTAGGTCTCTCCACAATTTCAGGGCCGTAAGTCCGACCTCCTGACACTGCTTTTTCCCCAGCGCTGATTAACCTATACCATCTCCTTTCTGCTCTCAACCTTAAAGTAGCTGCTATCTGATATGCCTCATTGGTTTCATCCTATACCTGTACAACCCAGCCCTAAGCCACGGACACACAGGCAACCCCTACACAAACTTCTAGAGCCCCGTGTCTACCTCACTGTCTCTTCCGGATGTCCCACCACAGCCACTTCAGCTTCCCACGTTCTGACCTGATTTCTGCCTTCTCCATTCCACGGGGCTGCCGTGGTGTGCTTGAACTGTAGCTCTTTGTGCTGCACTCAGGAAACTGTTCTTAATTATAGTATGAAATATAATGTTACATGTTATATATTACTTCATATGTCACACACTTACTGAGGATTTATTGTGTATAAGGCACTGTAGTAATTGGAAGAAGGAAAGGTACTAGAATCTTGCTTTATTTGGAAAGTAACAACTTAGAAAACTTTAGAGCCAGATTGCACTCTGTCATTCAACGTCCACTTTTTAAAGATATTGAAACCTAGACCCAAAAGGCAACATGACTTGTCAAGGTCACACAGTTATGAATAGCAGAAGAGGAAGTAGCCTGGCATTTTCCCCCACTAAAGCCCTCCAAAAATATATTTAAAAAGAAAATCTAAGCATGATGTTTAGAAATTTTTCCTACTATAGAAAATTTGGTTAGTGCCAAAGTCCCTATTGATGTGATAGTGATTTGAGCCAGAATTAGAAAATAAGTAAGTATGTGGCCCTAAGAGCATTTTGTTTGAGTTACATAGAAAGATTAGCTTACAGTGTAGAGTTAGCGTAAGTTGGCAGCAATGAACAAATTTGGTTCTTTGTTACACCCCATCTCAAGAACATCCAGGGAAAAGAAAGTTGTTGCCTGGGTTTAATGGTATTTGCCAGAAAAAATCATTAGAGAGGCATAATTAGGACTAGTTCAGTAACTCATTCAACTAGATAACTCTATAGTGAGTACTTCTCATTTACCACCAAAACCAAAGAGATATTTTGAAGTTTTCCCCAAAAGTATACCTTTTTTTACGTTTTTAAAGGAAGGAGTGAGGATTTGCAGTGAGTGTGACCAAGCCACCCTTTCCTCCTATTTGGCCTTATTATCAAGTGTATTGCTCGGCAAACAGCCAGTCCTCAGAAACTTCACTCCAAGAGGCTCTGTCAAGGGTTTGGCAGTAGGAGAATTTGGCAAAGATTTTTCCAGTGCTCTAGAATATATCCTTGTTTTCAAAACCCAGTTGTCTGGTTCAGGGAGTGAGTGTAGCAGGAAAAGCTATAGTTGGATTCCGTAGGTAGTTTCTCCCGTAAGAAGTGCAGGCCAGGCCAGGCGCAGTGGCTCACGCCTGTAATCCCAGCACTTTGGGAGGCCAAGGCGGGCAGATCACTTGAGGCCAGGAGTTCGAGACCCAGCCTGGCCAACATGGCAAAACCCTATCTCTACTAAAAATACAAAAGCATAGCCGGGTGTGGTGGCGCACGCTGGTAATCCCAGTTACTCGGGAGGCTGAGGCAGGAGACTCACTTGAACCCAGGAGGCTCAGGTTGCAGTGAGCTGAGATCACACCACTGCACTCCAGCCTAGGAAACAACAGCAAAACTCCATCTCAAAAAAAAAAAAGAAGTGCAGGTCACTTTTGCTTTCAGAAATGGTAGCTGAGAGGACTCGAATCAACTGTCCTGCTGAGAATAATTAGAAATGCTGGACAAAATATTCTAAATCTTCTTTCTGGAACTTGGAAAAGATGCCTGATAGAAACAAATGTGAATCCTCTCTGGAGAAAGATACCATCATCAACATTTTGAAATTATTTTGAAAAGCAGTTTTGTGAAGCTAAGGTTTCATTCATGATACCAAATAAGTGGATACACAAGGAGACAAAATAACCTGAGTGAAAATGGAGAGAAACTATAGACCATAGAAATAGACCCACAGGGAATCGAGATATTGGAATTATCAGATACAGACTTGAAAGTAACTGTATTTACCACGATCAGATATATCAAAGACAGGACTGGTAATGTTCCAAAGAACCAGATATGGAAAAGAACCAAATGTAAATTTTAGAAATGAAGAATACAATCAATGAAATGAAAAATGCAGTGAATGGATTTAAAAGAAGTCTTGGCACCCTGAAAACAGAGTTGTTGAACTAGAGAGAGAGCAGGGAAAAATACTGATAATCAAACACAGAGACTGAAACGATTTGGAAATGCAGCAAAGAGTGCAGAATATTAGGGAATAAATGGATGCTTACATTTATGAGATTTTTTTTTCCTACATCTACTGACAGAATCATTCTTTTTAAATGAATGTGGTGAATTACATATTAACTTGTTATGGAAGCATAATATAGTGGTTATCTTGGTGCAGGAGGGGTGAGCGGGGCTGCCGCAGAGCTGGTAGGGTTTTATTTCTTGGTCTAAGTAATAGTTGCATGGCTGTTTGTTTTGTGATAGATCATACATTGTAGCATCTCCCTTTCATGCATTTTTTGTATGTATATTTCACAGTTTTTTCCAAAAAAATATTTTAAAAAGAAGAAGCAAAAGTACAGGCCCAGGTAGCTACATCATTGGCAGATGCCAAAAGAGATCTGCCCCTTATTCTGCCTGGAGCAGAAGACTACAGTTTGCCACCAATAGGGAGGCAGCACAGAGGGGTGGCCGTCGTGATGCAGCCACTTCCAATGGGTTAGAGTTGTCGTGAGAGATGCACTGTTGAGAAAGATTGTGAGGCCCCATCAGGACCAGAGGGAAGGAGCAACATCTGCCATGGTGCAGGGCCAAGAAGTGACACATGTGTGCAGTGTGGTGGTCATTTTGCCTGGATACAGGCTAAGGAGTGGAAGTTGTGGCTTCACGTTGACTTGGTTTCTAACTCCAACTCTGCCATTTACCAAGTGTGTAATCTGGGACACTGTATCTGTCTTACCTAAGCCTCAGTTCTTTTATGTGTATCAAGAGGGTTGGAGAATTAAATGAAACAATGTATGTAAAGCACTTCAGGGGTGCCCAGCAGGTGCTGAGTCCTCGGGAAATGGTAGTTAATATTATTATTGTTGTTGTTTGCTTTAGATCATCTTGTCTCCCTTTCACCATATGCAATTTTCTTCTAACACAGGGTTTCTTTTCTTTCTTTTTCTCTGAACTTCTGTTTTCGGTTCACATCGATAATACAAAAAATTAATTCGACTTGGAGGTTGATATTTTAATTACTCCCAAAGTTTTAATTTATTGGGGAACCAGTTATCCGCCATCCCTTTCCTAGGACAAGAACCCTCCTTTAGTGTTCCTCATACCATGTGTGGGATGCAGAATTTATTAATATGGAAAGGCTAAATTAAAAGTAAATGAAAATCTCTAATGAATAAGGACACTCTAATGAGAACATGCAAAAATCATAAAACTTGAGGCTGTAGGAAAGCTATACAGGCTATAGTTCTTTCCCTGTTTGTAGGAAGCTTTTTTTTCCCAGTAAGAAAATGCGTTAGACACTTTGGAAGCTCAGCGTGATAAACTCACTCCTCTCCCCGAGGGAGAACTATCTGCCCTTCCTAGTTCTAGACGTATTTTCTTTTGAAAGCCATTAAGCCTGGGAGACCATTAAAAGTGTCTGTTACTTCGTCAGCCAAATGAAGGCAGAAAACATGAACTGTGAGACTCATCACATCTCCATCTTCTAGCCAGTGCAGCATGATTCATGGAGATCAGAAGTAAGCGTGGGCTAGTAGTCACAACCTGATGATGACAGTGGTGATTGTCACCACCACAAATGCTAAAAGGAGCACTCGTTTTTAGACACAGTCAGGTATGACTTTGGAAGATGAGGACCCAGCGTTGGCTAGTGACTTATAGTAAGAGGATATTTATCTGATCACTGTCCCTGGGAGGGAACTTGTTGGCTCACAAAACTTAGAAGCCCTCCAGATGGAATACCTCCTCCTGGCTTAATGGAAGGGTGACGGTGGCACATAGAAAGCCACTCTGTCTTGTCTGCCAGCCATCCTCCAATTGCGCTACCACATCTGCCCTCCACCCTTCCCCACTCTGCTCTCTGGCTGGGGAGTTGACCAGATGGCCTCCGTCAACAGGCTGCCTCATCCCCAGCTTGTAGTTGGGTTCAGTCAATGGAGAGCCAAGCAAGAGCTCAGCAGGTGGGAGCACGGTGAGGTCAGGTCCTTCTTTCCCCAGATCCTTCCCTGCAGGTCTGGGCTGGCATTGTCACAGCCTCTCCGGATGGTCCTTTCTACAAAATGCTCTCCTTCCCACTTTCTGTAACCACTCTTTCCACTTCATCAGTCTAGTGATGCTAATAGATCACTGTTACTGCCACTTCCAGGCCACCCTTGTGATTCTCTTTACCCCGTCATGCCTTCATAAAAAGCACCAGTCATCTCAAATTATCTTTATGTGAGTGTGAGGAGATGGTGGGACAACCTCATAGAAATATGTAGTAAGTTTGTGAAGCATGTCTTGAACTCAGAAGAGAGGACGAAGAAAATAAATGTAAGTACAGGTGTGGATGCATCTACTTAGTGGTCACTGTTGGGCTCTTAGGAAGGAGTGAAGTGCATGAATTTTCTGAGAGAGGGAGAGTTTAGAGAGAGCCACAGAAAGGGCAGAAGACTAACAGAATAAAAGGGCAGAGAGAAGCTCCACCCATGGACACAGCTCACAGGTCCACTCTTTTGGGAACTGTTTTCTTATTTTCCTAGGTGAAGATAGTCTCTCCCTCTCTTCTATGCTTCCGCAGTCCTTTGGGCATAATTCTTAGGAATATTATCACTGGTTTTGCAATGAGCTGTTTCCATGGCTGCCTCCCCATCTAGCTGAAAGCTCATAGGCAGGGACTGCATCATTTTTGCCTCTGTGATATTCCTCAGACTCAAAGAGGCCCAGAGGGGAGGGAGGGAATAACGGAAGTGAAGAATTAAATATGGAGTTACAGGAGAACCAAAATTGTGCCCTGCCATGAAGACGAGGAGAGACCATTTTGAAAAGAAGCAAGTCATCAATAATATCAAATAGGTCAAGGAAAATGATGGCCAAGCCAAGGCGTGGATGGGCCCGTTGGAGCCGTCAGTAACCTTGAGGATGCAAGCTCCATGAGAGTGGCAGTGACAGAAGCCACCAGCGAGAGGGGAATTCAGGTGGAGCTGCTTAAACCTATAAAGCTGGTGCACTGGGTTGTGACTCTCTGCATCCCTCTGTTGAATGGCTGTTACTGCTGCTGGAAGGGGAGGCACTCACACATCATTTGTGCTCCCCAGCAGTGTGGTGCAGGTATGTGGCTCCCGGTCTGGCCCTCTGCAGTGGCCATGTGTTTACAAATAAAAATTAAAATTAAAAACTTAATAAATAATCCCGCAGGACCGTCACACCAGTTAGTGTATATGGTATTTTCTGCATCCAGCGTTGGCTTCACGCGCTTTACTGATTATACAAATTATTTGAAAGAGAGATGTATCGAGGATAAGCCCCATGCAGGCAAAAATCCAGTCGCTGCTTGAGAGCATCTCGGAGCCCCAACAAGACTGGACAAGGTTGCTGCAGCCTCCCAGGACGGCCAGCGTGCCCCCGGGCCTGGCTGCTGTCTGGTGGAGCAGCCGCTGCGGTGTCACTTGAGACCTGGTTAGAAATGCAAACTCATTCCCCGCCCACAATGGAGAATTAGAATCCGCATTTTGACAAGATCCTAGGGGACCTATGTGCTCATTCACCCTAAAGGGTCCCACTGAGACCTGTGTCATGCTTGTAAGGCTACACTTCAAATGACAATGACTATCACTGATGTGGCCTTGACTGTGGGCCTGATGTTGTTCTGGGAACTTTGCACAAATTAGCTTGTTTAATCCTCACAGCAACCTTATGGGATAGGTAAGCGATCATCCTGTCTTTAAGATGAGGTCAATCGTTGGTACAAGGACATGTGGCTGAGACATGGTGGGATTGGGATTCATTGGGGTCCTTTGGCTCCAAGGATCCCTCTTCTTCAACCACTGCACTCTCCTCCTTCTCCCGCCTCCCATGGCAACCAGCAGAGTGCTTCATAGGTTCTCCGTAGGTGCCTGGAAGATGCACGAGTGAGGGATGGCGTAGCTGTCTGTGGTGGCCTCAAGAAAGGGAACCTTGACCATCTAGGGAAAGCCTGGGTACACCTGCCTGTCTCATTGGGGAAGGGAGAGACTCTCCCATAGTATTTTCTCAGATAGAGGACGTAGCTGAGGATGGAAAGCTTCATTCTAGATTCCCCTCTGGGAGAAGCTGGTGTTTGATCTACACTTTCTTAGAATCTGCATTGCAAGTCCAAGGTTAGTGAGGTTCAAGGGCAGTTATAGGACTCAGTGGGCACAGTAAGGACAGTGCCCTTCACTTGAACACCTGGTTTTTTTCTTTAAGTTTTTTAAAAAATTATTTTCAATTTTCTTTTTCTTTTTTAAAGACAGGGTCTTGTTCTGTCATCCAGGCTGGAGTGCAGTCATGTGATCATAGTTCACTGTAAATTTGAACTCCTGGGTTCAAGTGATCTGCCCACCTCTGCCTCCTGAAGTGCTGAGATTACAGGCCGAAAGCCACTGTGCCTGGCCTTGAACACCTGTCTTAAGAGAAATGTGTTTCTTTCAGATGGCATCTAATTCTAAGAGGAAGGATTTGTAGGGAAGCTTAGAATTTGCCCATCATCTAGTGACTCTTTTTGTTTGGATTTGGCTAAAGTTTGTTGGGAAATACAGAAGGCATAACTTGTTTTGGTAGGGCCAGTCTCACTCAGCCATCATTCAACTAATCAGACATCTGGATTAAGCAGTATTTCTTTCTCTTCCATTCTGCAAGGACAGCCAGTTCAAGTTATGGAATAGCTTTCTAAAACTCCATGTCCTGACTCCTGCCCCAGTCCTGAAAGTGAGCTGTCACCTTAATGCTGCTTGAAGCACAGCAGAATACAGAGTCAGCCCCCCTCCTGGGAAGCCCTGACTGCATCGGGTTCAGGGATATCACGTGTGGAGGGTTTTCCCAGGCTTGGGGTCGACTCGCCATTTCTTTTCATCTAGGCTGTCCGTATTGGCAGAATCTCACATGGTGCCACAGCCCTCTCTTCTGTTGGATTGGGTCTGCTGAGAAGTTGTGGTTAACGTTGCCCCAGTAAAGCCAGCAGAGCAGAGGACCTTAGCCTAATGCTGTCCTTCCCCTGCCCCTCTGTGGCACCAGATGGGGATTATTTCCTCCACTTTACAAGTGACAACGTTATCAGGAGGGCCTTCCTCGTGAGCTTCCTGAATTGGTTTCCCTGAAAGTACAAGTGATACCTGCTTCCTCTGACTTCACACAGAAGCAACAAACTGGTTCCTCAAACCTCTTTCCAGGGATTTCTTTTAAGAGACAGAACAAGGCCGGGCGCGGTGGCTCACGCCTGTAATCCCAGCACTTTGGGAGGCCGAGGCGGGCGGATCACGAGGTCAGGAGATCGAGACCATCCTGGCTAACACGGTGAAACCCTGTCTCTACTAAAAAATACAAAAAATTAGCCGGGCGCGGTGGCAAACGCCTGTAGTCCCAGCTGCCTGGGAGGCTGAGGCAGGAGAATGGTGTGAACCCAGGAACCAGAGCTTGCAGTGAGCTGAGATCGCGCCACTGCACTCCAGCCTGGGTGACAGAGCAAGACTCTGTGTCAAAAAAAAAAGAGAGAACAAAGCCAGGAACAGCATGGGGCTGACAGACGGAGAGCCCTGGGTGTCCGATAGCTTTCCAGGCTACGTCGCAGTCTGGACCTCACGGCCCTGGCGCCGGCACCCTCTGCCTGCACGCACCTGACCAGGTCCTCTCCCCATTCAGCCTTCAGCTTAAGCACCACTTCCTGGAAAGCCTTTCTGCAGCCTCCATGCCAAAGGAGGACCCTCGTGGTACCCTGTTCCGCTTCTTTAAGACTCTTCACAGAGTTTGTTACTATACGTCCACTGCGTGATTATTTGACTAATGTTTGGCTGCCTACAAGCTCTGTGAGGGCAAGGCCTGCAGGCCTTTTAGTCACCACCATATTCCCATCTCTAGCACAGCAAGCATGGCTCATGGCCCGTATAGCTTAGCTCAGTAAATAGTCTTTGAGCGAGTGAAATGAAGGCACTGGGTTAGGTGATCCCAAAGTCCTCTTCCTGTCATGGCAAACTCTGAGTCCATCTCTGAGAAACTTGTGCCCACCAACCCCCTAAACCCAAACTTCTCTCTTCCTAGTTCAGTGATTCTCAGCGTTGTCTTCTGATGAATTCTGTCATCAAGCCTCCGTGATCATTTTCATACCTTCCTAAGGCTTGGCTGGAATCTTCGAGTCTGAGTAATTGGGAACGTGACACCAACCGAAAAGCAGAGCATCGGTGTGGAATCCAAACAATGGAATCTAACATTGGCAATGATCTCCAATTCTAGGGTCTTCAACAGTTTCTCCCTGTGCCCTCCCATTTCATGTGAAATGACTCGAAATATGAATTCAAAAGAGGGAACTATGGGTTGAAGATCACATGAAAAGAACAGAGTCCTTAAGAGGAGCCTTGAATCAGGCACGTTACCCTCCAGCCCCAGAAGTTCTCATTTTCCTCTTACTCATAAAGGCATTTTCATACTCTTTTGTGATCATATTCCTGGGTCTCTGAGCAGAACAACTCATCCCAAAAGTAGGGCTTGGTGAGATGCTGTTTTGTAAAGCAAAAGAGGGTGGGATCTGTTGTCAGCCCTCGTCAGTCATGGTGGACAGTCTGGACCAGGTAACGGAAGCACCAACTTTGACCAATCTGGGCATTTCCAGACTAACCTCAAAACCACCATAGAGAAAGGTGCCAGATACTGCTTTCTGCAATAGGTGGCTTCTCTTGACCTTTTAAGGAGAAACAGGATGATTTATATATGCAGGTCCTCTAAGCCTTTCCTAACTGGAATTGTCAAGTTGCACCCCAGAGGGAATGCAGGCAGCACTGTAAGAGGAAGAAAGGAAAAGCCATGTCTGCTGGCTAAACTCCGTCCTCCCCTTTTCCCAAGCCTAGCACTGAATGATGCCACTGCCCAAGGCCCCGTCTCCCTGGAAGGTCTTCCTGGTACCTTGAGAGTCTTCCCACCCACCAAGAGGCAGTCACTTGACATGAGCTGCAAACTAGCGAGACTGAATTTCTAGGTTACGTGCTGTTTGATCTTTGCATGGAATCGTATGTTCCAAATTTTCCAGTAGAGCTCTCCTGTCACATATTCAGTCCTGTTGGTCCCTTAAGTACACATGTGTTTGTCAGATCTTACCCTGATTTAGGGCTAGAAAAACAGGCTCCTCACATGCGTGGGCCAATAGTGATCTTGTGTTCACAGAACATTTGACAGCAGTTGCTTCACCAGGCTTATCTAGGGCCCGTTTTCTTTCACCAACATGAGCAGCCAGCCCTGAAGAAGGCCCGACACTCGCTTATCAGCTGTGAGCATGGCCTATCTGAGAACACTTGGGTGGAGAAATGTCGTGTGTTTTCCAAATTAGAACTTGAGTTGGAGGAGCTGTTTCTGGGGCAGCTGTGAGCCAATCCCAAGAAGCTGTTAAACATCCAGGCCCCGAGAGCCAAACTCTACATGGCAGGGTGGAGAGGAGGAAGTCTGGCTGCACGCCTTCACAAGCCAGCCTGGCTCTGCCACCCCAGGCGAGCCGCGAGGAAAGCAGATGGAAGCGAGAGCCTTTCCTGGACCAGCCTTGGAAACATCTGGGCTCTCCTGGAAGCAGGGACTCCACTAGACTCTCCTGCCTTCCCAGCAGATGTTGCAAGCACATGTCACTGCTTTATAGACTCAGGTCATGGAGGCTGAGAGCCACTGTTTAAGTGTGTGGGGGGCATGTGCACAGTAGTGAAGCCACAGGCTAGGAGCCAGACCACCTGGCACTGAGCCCTGTGCCACCACTTCCCAGCTGTGTGACCCTGGGCAGATCACTCCAGTGCTCTGGACCCACTCTTCTCATCTGAAGCATAGGTTACGAACAGTGCCTACTTCCGAGGGCTGTTGCCGGGAGGAGCTGGAATGATCCAGTAGAGTGCTGAGGGCTGCTCTTGCCCATGGCAAGTCTTCAGGACACGCTCATCAAGTCAGAGGGCCTTTGGTGTTCCAGGGCAGTCCTTCACCCACTGGCAGAATCCCCAGCCAGGCACTTCCTCAAGTCACTGCTTGGATACCTCTGTGGATGGGGAATCCACTATCTCTTAGAGCACCCTACTCCACCTTCAGATCAGCCTGTTTCTTGGACAGATAAGTGTTTATCTGTGTTGAACCTAAGTCTTTCCCGGACACTTTCCAGCTGGTCGCAGTTCCATCTCTGTGGTCAGACAGAACTCATCTAATCCCTCTTCCTCAAATAGCAGTTGAGATCCTCTGAAAATCACTGACGTTACCCTCCTGCCTGTGCCTTTTCACCGTTCCTGACAAAACACCTTCAATTTCTTCTAATGATTATTGAATGATTTTGTTTCCAATTCCTTCATTCTCGTGGTTTCTGCCTTCTGAAGGCACCCTGTGCTTACGAATGTGACTTGGCTCCATGTTCACGGAGTCCCTCCCACGTGCCTGAGACACAAAGATGAGAAGACATGCTGAGACTCAAGCAGCTCTCAGCGAGGCAGGGAATGGCATTCCAGGCAGGGGGAACCACACGCGCTGGGATTGGAGGCACGAAGCCTGAGAACTGCAGGGTGTATTGCTCAAGCCTGACGTATAAACTGGGAGTCATTTGAGATCAAACTGGGGAAGAAGGCAGGTGAGTTTACCTGGAGGTGACAGGGAGTCACTGGGTGACTTTCAGCTACAAAGGGACATGTTCCAGTGTGTACTTCAGGAAGAGCATTTTAAGTGTCGCTCGAAGACCGGGCAACACTGAAAGCCGGGAGACCAGTTGACCAAATGACGAGCACGAAGGGGACAGAGGAGGAAAACGAGTCGTGGACGGGAAGGACTGACAGTGGCTCTTCTCCTGGGGCCAGGACAATGAGTGATTGCTTTTTTCTTCTTGCTTCCCTGTGTTCTGTAATTTCTCTATAATAAGTATTTTCTGTTTTCTCTATAATTAGCATATATGATTTATACAGTAAGAAAAATGTATTCATGTCTAAAGATACTTTGAAACCAACCCGGCAGGACTTGGTTACTGGGTGGAAGGAGGAGCCTAGGAGATCAATTTTCTGGCCTGGGTGCTCAGGTGAGTGGCACCCCCAGCCTGGACGGGGGTGTGAGGAACAGGACGTTTGGCAGGAATTCTTATGGCATCGCTGACAGCTGAAACGATGCCCACAAGCTGCTTTCACTCCGCTTGGCCTCTCTCCAGCCTGTTCAGTGGCCTGTGTCCCCTGCAGGCCCTGACACTCACCTGTCCCTTAGACACCTATCTGGAAAGCAGATGTCTGTGCAGCAATACTCAGCAGCGCTGCAGGACAGCAATAGCGTTTATTTAGATGATAAGTTTTGTCAGTCCTTCAGTAAATATTTACTGAGTTCCCACATATGCTCAGCACCAAGCCAGGCCTTAGTGACAAAACAGGGAGACGAACAGGCACAGTCCCTCCTCACAAAACTCAGCCTAGTGTGAGAGACAGATATAAATGTTTTAAAATCCCGTGAAGGAACATAACATTTCAAACTGAGGTGCACTCTCCAGAGGAAGGGAAATCGTTCCAAGGAAGACTTAAAGGACACGTCTCTGGTCTGGGAGTTGGGTGATGATCCCTGGGGAAATGATGGACCCTGGGGAAACAGATGCTTGGGCTGAGAGTGAAGGATAAGTAGGAGGGAAGCAGGGAAAAGCATTCCAGGTTGAGGGAACAGCATGTGTGGTGGCCCTGTGGTGGGAGGAACAGTAGCATATTCCACTTTCTGAAAGAAGAGCTGTTTTACTGGAGTGGGCTGGGGAGAGGCAGTCAGTGGAGAGGTGGGTGGAGGAGACCCGACAGGGTCCTGAAGGGGCCCAGGAAGGATCTTGTCTTCATCCTAAGAGCAGAGGAAGGCATTCAAAGTTCCAGCAGGCCTGAGGCAGCCTGCTGAGCAGCCCTCTAGCTGCGGCCTGGAGGGGAGCCTCCCAGTGGGTGTCCTTTTATGTCCCACACCCACCGTTCTCTTGCCATTGGAGGCTGTAGCACTGAGGCCCACCAAGACACCCCCTTATGCCTGGGTAGCCCAGATTTGGGGTTCCTCCCACCTCGAGTAGCACTTGGTACACGTCCCCCACCCCCACCCCCAGCAGATGCCCTGAAAGCTGCTTTGCGGTTCAATTTTCAACTTTCTTCGCGGCTCTGCATACTCTAACACTAATGTGTGTACAACTTGCTAATTAATGGAATCATTTCAATCTGAAAACATCTTGTTCTAATGGGAGGCTGCAAGCGCTCTCATTAATTCGCAGGTAAAATCATTCTAGCTTTTCTTTTCTTTTTCTTTTTTTTTTTTTTTTTTTTTTTTATCTTCCCAGCTTGGCTTAATAGCTGGGAAGAATCGTTCTAATCAGCCTTGTGAGAATCACACCACCGGAATGAAAAGCACCAACAACAGCCTCAGGGTTTGGGAAGGGGGTGACCGGCCTTAGTTTACCCAGGGGCAAGCACGGTGGATAAACGTGAGGGTGAAATGCCCCACACACAGAAGGTAAAGACACAAAAAGTGACCTGTGTAGTGTGACCTGGACGGGGTGTCCTGTCCTGTGTGTATCAGAGGTGGCACTCAGGGCGACTTTCTGCACCACTGGCTCTGCTGGAGGGAAGCAGGAGCTGCCTCCACATTCTCACCTGGAGGGTGAAGACTCACTGCACTCGCCTGGGCAGGAATCTCACACGTGACTTTCTCGGGGCTGGGTGTCATCTGGGGGTGACTTGCTGGTAACCACCTTCCTGCCATTTGCGAATGATTTGCAGTGTCGCTTTAAGTAAGTAGCATCCCCAGTGTGTTATTTCTGATGTAGCCGAGCTTAGTAAGGGGGGCCTTTTCCCCACAGACCACGGTGCAAGCCCCAGACCTCACCGACAACACCCACGTCCCCAGGCGGGCTTTTCCTTGACTCTTTTTACCAGAAGGATCTGGGTGCTTTCTAGAGTTTCTTTTCTTGTGGTAATAAGAACATAACAAAATTGATCATTTTAATGATTTTCAAGTGTCCAGCTCAGTGGCAGTATCTTCACATGTTGTACAACCGTCAGCACCACCCAGCTCTGGAACTTTTCTGAGTCCCACTGTGGGGAAAACCTGAGGACAAGTGAGTCCCTGCAGGGCCGTCTTGAGTCCACATGAGCTCTCACTGTCCTGAGACGCTGCCCTGGGAGAAAAAGGTGCTCGGTTGCCTGTAAGATGGGATATTACACAATCTGATAGTTATGGATGGAAACAACATGTTCTTCCCCTCAGAAGTACAGCAGCTGCCAGTCCTTTGCTTTGGATGAGTCTCCAAGACAGATTTGGAGTGAGGCCAACCTGGATTTAGACCCCTGCACCATCAATCCTTGGTGTGTGGCTCTGAGCCTCAGTCTTCTCATCTGAACACCAGGGCTCGTAGTTCCTTCCTCGCAGAGTTGCCGGAAGACGGCATGAGATGGCGTCAGCACGGTACCCGCGGTGACGCTTGGTTCAGTGAGTGGCTCTGTCCCCGCAGGTCTCCAGGTGGTCCTGAATTCCATCATCAAGGCCATGGTCCCCCTGCTGCACATCGCCCTGCTCGTGCTGTTTGTCATCATCATCTATGCCATCATCGGCCTGGAGCTCTTCATGGGGAAGATGCACAAGACCTGCTACAACCAGGAGGGCATAGCAGGTAAGAGGGGCAGGCAGCCGTGCTCCCAAGGCCCTGGCCTCTGTCACTCCCGGCACCTTTCCTTTCCCGCTGCTGGCTACACCAGCATGACCAGCAGAGCCCGGGGAAGGTCCCGTTCACTCAGACGCCCACTGGGCGTGTTTAAGTGAGAGGCAGAGAGACCCATATCCTTTTTTTCTCAGTTCCAATTTTTGTTTTAATCTGTTAAACCGGCCTAACGCAAACTTCGTTCAGCACTTTTCAATAAGCTACACAATTTGAGAAATATTTGAATAACTTAGATCCTATCTTTCATCAATCTGCCACTTTTCAAGCCCACCCTGAGTGTTTTAAGAATCAGAGCTGACCTGGGAACGTCAGTCTCTGCTCCTTCCACGTTTCAGTGTGGCTGGCCGTCGGGTGCCCTTTCAGGGGGGCTGCTCAGCCCTGAGCAATAGGCTCTCCCAGCACCACTCTAAGATCTTTCTACCTTCATGGTGCTGATTCCAGATCCTCTGTAATTATTGTTTCTGTTTCTCCATTCACAGGCAGATGCCCCTGAGCCCCTATTCCAGGTGGGGGAGGAGGACAGGTGGGAATCACCCCCTTGCCAGGAGCCAAACTTCCTCCCTTCAAGGAGAAGGCTTAGTTCTACCCCATGACTCCCAGTCCCTTCCTTTTTGAGCCTTCTCGCTTCACGTTCCTTCCATAAATCAATATATTTAACAGCAGTGCTGGTTCATTAGGCACTTCCCTGCGTGGCACTGGAATTTTGGCTTGCAGGATATGCTGCAAGCTGCTGCTAAAGCTACTGACATCGCAGCTTGGCCTTTTAAAGAAACATTTAAACAGAAATTGACAAGGCTTTTAAACAGACAGATAAAGCAGCTTAACACAAAGAACTTGTTGAAAAAATATCCCCCGCCCCAAAGGGGCTAGCCATGTTAAATGTATGTGATTTTTTTTCACACAGCAAGATCCATCATCTTAGTTTTTGGCATCTTGGTGGAGAAAGGGGAGCATCATCTGCCGGGAACAGTGAAGGATACCTAATTTTCTCCATCGACACTGCCCCTCATTCCCACTCAGTCCCAGCATTCAGTTAAATGGGACCTCTCGCTTCGCTGGGGTGAGGAGGGATAGTCCTTCCAAACAACAGGGGGTGAAATTCGTAGAGAAATCAAAATAGAATACTTTCTATGTATAATCTAGTATGACTGGATGGATTAACTGCATATTTGAGGGGATTTCTAGTTTATTTCCACATAGCCGCCGTCCTAAAAACAAAACAAAAAACCACACACGCAGAACGTATACTCCTATAGACACAGAATCACACCAATGTTTTCACTTTTTGGATAGAAGTCTGTTTAACAGGAGACTGTTTTTTCACTCTAGAGAGAATTTCCAAATTACTTGGGTCATAATCATATAAAATAAACTATCCTGTTTTCAAAAATAGAATCCTTGTTAAATTGGAAAAAGGAGATCTTGCCTGTAGCTAAAATTCTGAGATTTTCAGCCTTGCTTAAAGAAATGCCAAACCATAGGTGAATAATATTTTCCCCTTTAATTAAAATCCTTCCTTTTATTCAGGTTGATTTGTAGCTAGCTCAGGACCAATAAATTTATTGACTTATGTGGCCCTGTGAGAGCTCGTTTTAAGACTCCTTAAGAACTGACTGTGGTATGTCTAAAGTTGATGCGGTTGTATTGAAATTATCAATGACCATTTGACTCGAACTCCTCAGGAAGTCATAGACATGTGGAGTCTCAAAGATTCCCCGTCAGTTCAGCAGTGATGATGGTGAGGCTCTCACCAGCAAAATGGGGGAGAGTGAAATGGTGGAATTCAGCCGTCGAGCTGAAGATGGCGGCCCTGCTGTGCAATCAGATGTCTGTGCACCACAGAGCTAAGGAGAGGGGCTCCAACACTGCAGGCGGTTTCCATCATCCTAACGAGAAAGCAGCCCAAGTGTGTTTTCTGCCGGTCGTGGGCTCTTGCAAGGGCCTGTGGGAATAAGTGGCCCTGAATTCTGGTTGGAAGTCCAGGGCTTTGTTACCAGGCCTCAGTGACCCTGGAGAGTCAGAAAATGGTGGGCATGGCAGACAAAGAAAGCATGGCACAGGGAGGGAGCCGTCCTCAAGGTCAGAGCCCCAGGGCCCAGTGAAGAGGTCACGCCAAGTACTGAACCTGTCATGGACTCCTCTTCTCTTAGGACAAAGATAAGACTTGGCCTCCCCAATTGGAATGACCAATTTAGGATCACATTGTCCATCCTTGATAGTAAACAGGACCAGGAAAAGTGCCTGAGAGGTTGCCTCCTACCAAGAGACTCATCAGATGGTTGATGTGATGGGTTTATCTTTGCCTGCAAGTTCAGAAGAGAAGTAGGCTCCCATCACGGAAATGGCCATGAGCCAAGGGGGCCAGGACAACAACAGAAGTGCTCCAGAGAGAAGAGCCCTACCAGGCTCCATGAGAAGGTGGCCTCCCTCATTCACCTGAACCAGAGTCCCTGCTGGGAAGAGGGGCCCAGGACACAGCTGCAAAAGCCTGTCCTCTCAAATACTCTGCAATCAAGAGCTTGCTGTCCCTTCGTTCCCAAACCTGCCATCTGATCACAAGCCAGGACCCACTCTGTCACTCTTAGCACAACATGATGCTGCTGCCATCAAGCCCTTGTCCACCCACATAGTCGGCAGTGCAGACAAGGAAGGAAAATGTGCAAGAACCCAGACATATCTGTGCAGCCGTGGAGAAGACCAAATACTTGCAGGCTTTGAAACCAACCCCTAAGTGTTTTGGAGAGTTTTATATAAACTTTGGAATGGGTGGTTCAAATTTTTTCTTTCTTTTTTTTTTTTTTTTCTTAATTTCAGACTTTGGGTTGAATTACCCTATTTTCTGCAAATTTAGATTACACAAAAGTGCTTTGTGAGCCCTCGTAATTTTTGATGAGATTTACATCAAATTATTTTATAGTCCAATATTATTTCACAGACTGTGAATTTTATATATCTCTAGATTTCAAAATACATTATATTTTGATCCATGTTTCCAACAAAATCCACAAAGAAAGTTATGGAATTGTTCAGGTGAACCATATTCTGCCTCTAGACTGCCCTTCCAGGCAACAGCCCCTGGTGAAGATGGTCTCAGAAGACGCAGCGTTTCCCTAATCCCGGGGACATCTGCACGGCGCCTTCTCAGCTCCTCAACAGACACATCACCATATGCCGATACCTTTTGTTTCTGGTTGTCCCATCTGTTTGATGGTGTGCTGAGCCAGGTCACTCTGAATAGCTTCCCAAGCACAGTAATTACCCCTGAGACTGGCACAGAATTGGTTGGCTAAAACCTAGAAATGAAATCATCTTCATTCTATTCAGTCCTTAAAGTTGAGTTTTAAAAAAGTAATTGATTTCTGTCTTCAGTGATTTCTCCTTGGAATCACTAACTGGAGCTCTCCCAGGATTTCGTGTTTTTGTTGATATTAACTGCGTTTCTAAAATCTCTCCTAATCTTCACCTCCATTATTTTACCGAAAACTTAATTTGGACTTTCCAGAATGACTCTACCTCTCTTCATGTCTGTCTTAAAATACAGAACTTGCATTGCTTTGTTTCCTTCTCCCACCTCATGTTCCCACTTTCCTCCCCAGGACTTCATGACTCTGCAAAAGAAAACCAACACATTTTTATGTTTTAAGCAAATTTCTCCTCACCCTAGAGTGTGTGTTGCTAGGACCTGCTGATTTGTGTGTGTTCACATTTTTTCAAGTGTTCGCTTTAGTGCTTTTTATAGATACCTATTTTTACCAGATCATCACTGCTTCTTAATTGTTCTCAAATCTTTTTCATTATTGTTCAAATCAGATTTTAAATAGCGAAATGGCACTAGAGCCTTTAGATAATGTTTCTGAATCTCATCCCTTTCTCTTTTATCAGTGAGACCACTTCCCCTTGATGCCATTTTCTTTTTCACAGATATTCGTAAAATCCCCAGAGACGTTTTTCTTCCTCGAGGACACTCAGAACTCCCTTTGGCAGCCTTCTCCTTTGCCCTCTTTGTGACGTCTCGGGAATTGAGAGTGCAGGGAATGCTGTCGGGTGAGCGGTCCCAATGTAAAGATAAACTGCATCTTTATTCTGCGAAAAAGCAAAACATGAGAAAAAGATGCAAGAGCTTCCCCTTCACTTTTTCACCATCTCTCTTTGTCCCGTCTCTCCTATCATTCCAGCACTTTTATCACAGCGACTGAACACGTCTCTCTAGGAAGCTATGACTAGAATGGGTGAGAACCCAACAGAATTAATGATCTACTTGGCTCTTGGTTTTCCGGTCTCTCAACTCTCAAATTTTTAGGTGCTCATTATCCACTTTTTCATGTATTATTTAGGCTTAGGGTTTACATTTTAGTCTCCCTCTTTTTTGTAGTGTCACATCCAAATCTCTAAAGATTTCACATTTTAAAAAGTCATAAAAAGTTGTAGTCAGAGGACTGCTTATTTCAGCTGCGTTAATGGAGCCCTCCTGGGAGCTAGACCCTGAAAGAAGGAAATGGTGTGGATACTGTCTCTCTAACAGTTCAGGGACCAGCAGTGCAGACCTTTGCACCTTGATCAACAAACACAGGACTCACGTACAACTTTAAGCACTGGCCCAAGAATAAGCCAGGAAGCAGCATTATTCATAATAGCCCAAACCTGGACACAATCCAGACGTCCATCAGCTGGTGAACGGATAAACATACAATGAAATACACTGCTCAGCAATAAAGAGGAACAGAGCCTACTGATATATGCAACAGCACGGATGCAGCTCAAAACGTTATGCTAAGTGAAAGAAGATGGACATAAAAAGCCTCATAGTGTGTGATTCCATTTATATGAAATTTCTAGAGGAGGCAAAGCAATGGAGGCAGAAAGCAGATCAGGTTGCCAGGGACTGGGGATGGGAGCAAGGATTGACTGCAAACCGGCGAGGGGGGTTTCGGGGAGTAATGGCCGTGATTGTGGTTATGGCTGCATGACTATGTAAAAATTTACTAAAAATAATTAAGCTGTACAGTTACACTGATAAATTCTGAGGCATGTAACTTGTAAGTCAATAAAGCTGATGGGGTCAGTGGGAGAGAAAGAGAGGAGAGGAGAAGAAGGAGGAGGAAGAGAAGGAGAAGGAGGAAAATGAGCAGGAGGAGGAAATGAAATTGGCAGAGAACAAGGAGGAGGAGGAGGCCACAAAGATGACCACGCAGGTGCTGATGACAATGAAGAGGAGGAGGAGGAGGAGGAAGAGGAGCTGCCACTGCTGCTGGGAAGACACAATCAGGCATATGTTTTCAAGTAGACTATATTCTCCTAAAAATTATCTCTTACTTAAGGATTAATATTTCTCGTCTGGTCTTCCTCTTGGGAGTGAACAGTTTCAAATTTAAAGCCACCAACTGAGAATCAGCCCACCGGCCAGTCATCTTCAATGCGGAGCCTAATGTAGGCAAAGTAATCACACTTATGATTGTTTTGATACATGAAACCAGAGAACAATCCTGGGTGATCTGTTGTCTCTAAATGAAGAACTATAAGCAATTTCTCTCGCTCTCTCTCTCTCTCTCTCTCTCTCTCAGCGTATTTTCATTGTTATAGGCAATCGTTTATTTGTTGGAACTGGGGTCTCTTCTGTCTGTTATTGTCATTACTTTGTCTAAGGACAGGACAATGTCCTTGATTTCACGAACTTTTGTGAATTCCACACCATTACCTTCCATAGCCAGCACCAAGACTTTCTCAGTGTTTTCCCGTAATCGAAATTCTTAGATCAGTCAGGTCTTGTTTAAATTTACCAGCAATCTCCACACTCAAAATATCAGTCACATCTTCATTCATTAATTTGCCGGGAGCTATTTCCCGCACGTGGCATTAGTCCAACTGCTGCCTTTAGCCACAGACACTGTACTCTACTATTTCCCGACCAAGCCGCGTCCGTACTGAGGAAGCACGCTCCCTGTTACTCACTGCCGCTCTGTCTTGGTTAGAGGTCAGAAAATGATTCTTCTCTTCTGAAAGGTATTCATGCTGCAGAGCAAAGGGCAGAGCTGCCAAGTCCCACATGACATGCATGAAATACAGTCAGTAGTGTGTACTAATGAAAACAGCCGCAGGCGATCCCTCTGCGCAGCAGTCAGAGTCCGTTTTCCGTCTTTCACCTAAATAAGGCTTCACTGTAAAGTGACTTGCATCCCTGGCAATGTTTTATCCTCTAATACGTGATGGACCCAGGTAGTTAGAAAGCATTATTGGATGGGATCGGTTATGTGAAGGAGTGTTTGCATCAGTGTTGTCCTTACCCTAAATTCTGGTATTCCAATACAAGTGTCTGTAGAACTCTACCACCAAAAAAAGAAAATACAGACTTCCTAATCGCTTTCTGGGTCAGTTTCCACTTGCAGTGGTGGCATCATCATTATTTTTTGATTGGCCATTTGATTATGATGCTGACATGTTACAACAGAATGGGCAATAGAAATCAGTTACTGAGATTAAAATACAGCTTTTACAACAGTGAGTGAAAAGGACTGACCTTCTAAATTAACGGCAGCCTAAACGGAATGCCTACTTTCTTATGTTGCTTGATTCACATCTGGGGGACATGATTTAAGCGTGTCTTGCACTGTTGTTGCCATGGTTGCTTTGCCCATCCCATCAACCTCATCCTGTCACTTTTCTCTCTGACTTTTTTCTCTGCCCACATCTCTGCCCCGCTGCTGCTCCCGTCTCCTGTCTTCTTCTGGCCATTTGAGATGTTCCAGCAGAAGATGACCCTTCCCCTTGTGCGCTGGAAACAGGCCATGGGCGGCAGTGCCAGAACGGCACGGTGTGCAAGCCCGGCTGGGATGGTCCCAAGCACGGCATCACCAACTTTGACAACTTTGCCTTCGCCATGCTCACGGTGTTCCAGTGCATCACCATGGAGGGCTGGACGGACGTGCTGTACTGGGTATGTAGCATGAGTGGGCAGTCAGAGGGTGGGGGCACAGAGGCCGTGAGCCCTTCCCTGACACCTCCCTTTCTCCTCCTCCCCATGCTCTTGGGGTCACATACACATCTTGATACAATGGTTGATGAAGAGCATCTTTGATTTCTTCCAGGTCTTGCCTGAGAAACAAGGCATGAGCTTTTCACCCTCACGAGTCCCCTCCCCAACCCGCTGGCCTTAGGGAAAGGTCGTTTTTTCAGTGTGTCCCACCACAGTGCAAACCCCTGGTGTGCAGGCATGGATGAGCTGGCCAAGCTGGCACAAGGGTTCCGTTCAACTCCTCCTCCCATGCGGAGTTCCTTCTGCCCTCATCCTTTTCTTGCTTCTTTCCTCAAAAGGGAGCTAGAAGGCAGAATTATGAATTCTTTGGGCTGAAGAGAAAAAGTCAGTCCTGATCTTCTAAAAAGAAATTATATAAAGGAACCATTTTTATTGAACTGTGAAGCATTGTGACATGCTATTCAATTTTTACTCTTTATTTTAATCTTACCTTAACATATTAGAATAGTCCATCAGACAAATGCATTGGCAGCATTTTTACCATTCCCAGAACATGCTGCTGGTCATGTGATGCCTATTTAGAAATACGCTTTTTAAAAAATGTTTATTTTACTTTCAGTTCTGGGATACATGTGCAGAACGTGCAGATTTGCTACGTAGGTATACATGCAACATGGTGGTTTGTTGTACCCATCCACCCATCGTCTATTAAACCCCACATGCATTAGTTAGAGAAATAGCATTCTCAAGAGCCCCCCAGTCAATAGTAAATCTTCATTTACCTTAAAGTTGCCCCTTTTATTATCCAGTAGCCAACACTACTTTGCTGCACTTCCAGCCTCTGAAGTGCCAGATTTTTGTACAGCCTACCCCACAGGCAAACCCACACTCCGTCTTTGAGCTGTCTCGATTCTGGCAAAGTCCGTTATTAGGAAAAACTCCAGAAAATATATTCTTCATCGTGTCTCCAACTTCAGCGTGAGAAATGACTTGCCAGAGTCCAGCGCTGTCCTCCAGAATTTGGGTGAATAAAAAGCATACTGCCAGTCTTACAAATACCATCTCCTTCAGAGTTTTGCAAATAGGCAAATGTATTTGGCCATCGTGAAAACAATCTAAGAGCCTACTCAGGGAACACGTCTACAAACCAAAGCAGGGAAGAGTGAGAGGGGAGCAAATGCTTCCCGTTGAGCAGAGCTGCCAGATCAAAAGGAAATCATGCCAAGAGAGGCATCGACTTCTTCCTGAATCGGAAGGAAGAGTTTTGTAACCGTACAGAGATGTGGTGCACAGTATTCTGTCATGTGACTTCGTTAAAAACACCATGTCCTATTGATTCGAAATCCCTCTTTCTCAGTTTTTATGTGATAGTCAACATGCCAACACCCAGTGTTGCTATGACATGCGTCCCTCTCTCTGTAAGTGATGGCTTGAAACTTGCCCGAGGACCTGGTACCCAGCAAACATTTCCTGAGTGTCCTTGCATGCCAGGGGTGCTTCTAGGCTCTGAGGATTCAGTCGTAAATAAGATCCAGTCCAGTTCAATTAGCTCAGTCTAGGAAGCCAACTAAATTCTAAAGCGGATAATGGCAATATGGCTGCACCCGTGCCGCGGCAAAGCTGCCGCGTTGTGATGCTTTCAAAACGAAGACAAAGGTCAGATCCCCTCTGCCTCAAGCTAAAGTGGAACATTGGAAAACATATTTGAGATTCATGCTCAATAAGAACTTGGTTTTGAATAATTTGTAAGACAGAGAGAAGGAGTTGAACTTATTACACTTAGGCAAATTTATTTTGTTTAGCAAAGCAGACCAAATTCCCAAGTGGCCCTAACTGGTCCTTCTTCCTCGGGTGGGTCCCTCTGACCAGCCAAGGACAGAAACATCCTTATCCTTCTGCCAATAGGCAGTTTCTGCCTACAGCCCATAGAATAAATGATTGTGTGGGACTGTGCTGTGGGGCCTCATCCCATAAACTTCAGACCCATGCCTTCCATGGCATCAAACTGAAGGCAGGTGGCAGTGGAGGGTGGGTGGAGGGTAGGAATAGATATGATTGCCTTTGCTGATGTATTTTTGTGTTCTTCCTTCACCACTCCCTTCTTCTCCCCCACCACAAGTCATTGATGCCCCACCAGCCAGATGTGACCCAAAGAAATACTGTCATAATGACAGCCGGAGCGGGGAAGCAGAAGCAGCAACAACTGCAACCACCAATTTTCAGCAGCTGTGTTGTGCCTTCTCCCCTGGGGTGCGTGTGATAGAGCTCAGGCTGGGAATGGAAAAAGTGTCAGAGGTGAAGAAACAATCCCAGGCTCATGGGACATGCCTCTCTCTGATTTTCCCAGCACCTTCCCAAAATGGCCATGTTGTGTGTGTGTGCATTTGTATGTGTGTGTGCACCTGCATGTGTGTATACACACATGTGCACATACACACACCTAAAACTGAAACGTGGGTATTCATGATAGAAGCCCTGCCTAGCCCAGTGCTCCTGCTTTCAGTTTCTCTAATTGCTTTGACCTTTCTATGGCTGTTTCTTCCTTCTTCCTCCCTCTCCCTCTTCCTTTCTCTCCAGTGTCCCTCCTCCTTAGCCTCTAGGCCAGTATCTCCAAAGCACAGACTCTCAAATCTCAAAATATTTTAGCATCAAACATAGAGCTTTGTCAATATAAAAATACCCAAACCTCCCTCAGAGCCATTGAATTAGAAGCTCTAAAGTCAGGGCCCCAGTCTCTGCATTTTGAAAAAGCTCTCCAGGTGATTCTGATTTCCAGGCTGGAGTTTGAAAACGCTGGAGATCTAACCTGTTGAACCTCATGGTGCTGGTATGATGCTGCTGACTTTGAACCCTTCTAGGGGGATAGTTTCCACAGGGGGGAGGGGGAAGTAAGGCCTTTCACTCAGAAGAATGAATTGTCCTTCAAGCACAAAGGGCAAGTCTAAAGGACTTGAGAAGGAGCAACCAAGATTTTCAAGTGTAGTAATGCATGGAAACCCCAGAGCTCCATTCATTCTAAATCACCAAACAGCTGGAAAAGAGTAAGTCACTAAAGCATCAAAGAAGCGACTGGTCAGCCGCTGGATATGGCCTGAGATAGAAGGGACCAGGGAAGGCACCTAGCAGATGGCAGCTCTTGCTTCCTGTTGTGGATGATACTGTCTCTTTCTCTTTTCCTCTCACATCCGTTATTGCATTCCATTGTTACGATTTTAAAGAGTGGACTAAAAATACAATCAGACTTGGTCAAGTAATACTTGAACATTGCTTCAGCTATGAAAGCCTTTGGCCATGCATTGCGCTGAGGCTCCAACAAGCCGAGCAATTTGCTGAAAACATTTCTTTTCTACCTACTATTCTGTTTGAGGAGTGTGCAGATGACAGAGTAAAGAAGGGTGGACACCGGGGATTTGGAAACTAAACAAAACTTGGGTTTGGGGTATAGTTTCCTTAGGAAATTACTTCTTCGGTCAAAGACTCATCCTTTACTCACAGAATGTCCAAGCTTCTTAAAAACAGATGGGCAGGTGGGGGGAGTGTGATCAGATAAAAAGCACTGGCCTTCCTCAGAAGCAGTGAAGCACCAAGGAGGGAAGAACCTAATTGTATAACATTACCATTGGTTTCCATTCTTAGTTTCACATGTTTTGTTTTTTCCAAAAATCTAAACATCCCTAGGCTTTTGCACATCATTCAAGGCTGCTTGTCTCCCATGGTCTACGCATGTGCCATCTCAAGGATGCAAGAGGCTGCTGGGTCAACCTCCTTTGCAGGACCTTGTCTATGGGATTCGTAGGCATACTCTGAGAATTCCGGTTGGTCTGAAACTCTGAGCATGACCTCTTACACATTGTGGGCAATCACAATCAGGTAACAGAAACATCCGTCAATTAAACATCTTTTCAGTGCTGACTTTGTGTTCAGCACTTGAAATGAGCCCCCTGCTCATGGGAAACAGAATGACATGGTGGATGGTCTGGGGTTTGGGACACACGCAGAAGGTTGCAGGTGAGAACTGTAGCGGGGGGCAGCAGCTAGACTAGGCGTCACACCAGAGGACGTGTTTCTAGCTTTTCAGGAATCTCGATGCCTGAATAATTCATCAGGAGCATTCTGTTGACTTCTGTCCACCCCATGCCCTTCTGGGACCCCCAAGAACGTGGCACACTGTGAACCACAGTAAAGAGCCTCTGACCCACGTCATCCTGGGTTCATGCCCCTCCCCATCCTGTTGGGGCCACCCTCTTCCTGACGCCACCAATTGCCCCCTGCATTAGTTTCTCCGTGATCAGTTCTTCAACTGATGTTTTTCCACAAGTTAAAAATTAAACTTAAAAATAAGGGTGTAAAAAAATACTTAATGAGAAATCATATAAAAGAAAGATTTTTTTTTTTTTTAGAGTCACAAATAGTGTGTTCTCTAGTACCTGGGATTTGTTTTGGTTCAGCCAACAGGAGATCCTTGGAACAAAAATCTAATCAGTTAACTTTTCATAAGTCACTTGTCAACTCCCCCCTTCATCTTGCCATCCCACTATGTGTCTAGATGTGCGCAGAACGTATTTCTACTAAATTCACACACACACACACACACACACACACACACACACACGACAGCTATTAGTCTCTGGTCTTGGTGCTGCTGAAATATCCCTTGTTTATGACAAAGACCTTTTGCATCCAAGCAGGTTGAATTTGGGTGTTTTACCCTATTTTTGTCTACTCCATCTTCACAAAGCCACCTCTTTCACTACAGAATATAGAGTTGCTGAAGATTTCATAAAAGGTAGAGCTGAATTCTATGATGACCTAAGAGTCATTCTAAGTGAGGAGCTGAGAAACCCTCAAGTAACCCAGAAACAGTGTCCAGGGCTCTTTCTCAGGTATCGGAGTAGAGACTATGTTAGGGCCTCTGTGGTCCCTGACTCTTCGCCTGACTCTGGGCTACCCCCAGAGTGCACCTGTTGCCTGAGATGGAGAATCCCTGATCTAAACAGTAAACTGGCTGTTCAGAAGCATATCAAGGAAGAGAGTCAGCATCTCTCAAAGCCATTCGTTAATTACTGGGTTTCATTTTATTTATTTTCCTGGTATTACATGAGTCCTTATGATTCTGTGATTTAATTTAGCAAACATTTATTGAGCATTTACTCTTTCCTGGATGAGGGATGCGGGAGCACAGAGAAGAATAAGGCCTGCCCAGGCAGTTCAGGTCTAACTAAAGAGGTGCAGGACATGCAGAGGAACACAACTGAGCTGTGTGAGGCAGTACCCTCTGTGGGAGCAGGATAGCCCTGAGGGGCACAGAGCACTCCAGGACCAAGTGGGGCTTTGCTGGACCAGGAGAGAAGGCTCTTCTGCCTGGGGAAAGCAAGCTTTGTCTCAGTTTGGGAGGCTGCAGAGACCTGGATTTTAGGTTCTCTCAACATCACTATGGCAGTGAGCCAGTTGTCCCCTGCACAGGTCTTCACACTGGGGCCAACTATTGTCTACGACGGCTCCCAACCTCCCACATGTCAGCACCTGAGTCCATCTGAGTCCAGGGAGTTTTAAATACATGGAGGAGCTTATTTTTTTGGCTTGCCTTAGTGCTAGGAGCTTGTTTTCTTCCCCCGTGTAAACTAAGCGTTTACCTGGGCTCTGAGGCACTCCTGGGTTTTCAGCACACAGTAAGCAGGTGCAGGGGTGGGGAGGATCCAGGCAAAGCTTGTTCCACAACTTCCTGCTCACTCAGTGCTCCATGAGGTAGCTGCCCGTGTCCCAGCAAGCAAGGTGACATAGGTTATGAAAGCCGCAGGTTGATGGAGCTATTGCCCTGAGCTGACTGGTGTTCACTGGCAGCAGCAGATCCTGTGCCCCAGTGACGCTCTGTGTAAAGGACCTTGGCTTTCAGAGATTTACACCTCCTGCCTTTCCATGGCAGGTGTCAGCCTCTCTCTCGACATTTGCTGAAACGATTCAGTGTTTTTGGATCCACAGTGCCTGTGCCAAGAACCTTACAGGAAAGGTACACACAGCTTGAGAACCCATGGAAGTCTGCTAGGCAGGAGAGTGGCCTTGAGGAGATGGGCTAGGGAAGCTTATTCCCCTATTTGTCTTTTTGGGGAAAGAGAAAAAGCGAACTTGAGGGTTTAAATCTGGGGTTCCCTTCAAGGAATTAGATGCTGGTTTCCGAAGGGTCTTTGGTAGTAGTTTTCATTCAATGCCCCTCCCTTTTTAGTGAGGCTGTTTTGGCCAAGGCAGGGGCTGTCCTGCCAGTACTTGGGCCTGGAGGCACTCAAGGCTACAGACAATGAACTGACTTTCCTTCGGAAAGTCAGGAGACCCGAGGAACATGGCCTAATGGCTCTAGAAGACCTGTCCTTTATTTCACCTCTAAATAAGGGTGTCAGCAATCTGGGTCACTTTTTTATAAAAAATCTGACTTTATTCTTTGTCTTCTTAATAGCTCTATTTCAGCTGCTTTAGGACATCAATCTCATGACTCCAGGCGTCGCCCTACTTCAGAGCCACCCAGCTTTGTGTGCTCTCTACTCAGCCAGCCCCCCAAAGTAGGTGGCCCAGAATAAAGAGGAGAAAGTAAAAGGGAAACAAAAGGAGAACTTTCCTTTCAGACCAGAGCCAGGCAGGTCAGAGAATCACCTTCTGTGGCGGCCGAGCATTGCTCACCCAGGCGGTGGGGTTCTGAGGACCACACTGGCCTCATCCATCTCCATGTCTTTTCTGTCCTCCTGCCTCCTGCCTTCCCCTGCTGTTCCCCATCTCGAAGCTCTAAAAAACCAGCCCACAGCCCAGGAGGGACCAAAGCAGAAGTGTGGGACGGCAAGGGGGACACATGGGTTTCCTCTTATGGCCCTGGCTGTCTGTGGGGCTATGACCTTGAGGTCTGTAGCCCCCGCTTTGAAGTCCTTCATATGCTGGAAGCCTCTCACCTTGTGTGTGGCACAGAGGAAAGGATTTCCAGACTAAGCTCGGGCCCTAGGAAATCTCCAAGGCTCGTGGGTTTGTGTGGCCTCCAAGACTGCATTTTCATGAGGTTAAATGTTCACAAAATGTAAGGGGTGTGAGGAACCAGTGAGGAAAGATTTCATTTTGAGGAAGTTGCCTGGGCGCCATCAAGCCCAACTCCCACTTGCCATCTGCCCAGGCTCCAGAGGCAGCTTTGGGAGGGGAACCGTGGTGAGCACGCTGTGGCCTCCTGGAACTGGCTGCTCCCACGTGTCCTGAAGAAGGTGGGGTCTATTATCCAGAGAGGAACAAGGGGAGCTTGCCAAGAACAGACCTCCTCTGCCGCTCCCCATCCCCTGAAGCACACTTGGGGAAAGCTCCTCTGGGGTTGAACAGAACAGGCCAGTCGTTTGGAGTGGGTCCCTACCACGGGGTCCTGCACCGGCTTCGGGGTGCCCGTGTGCCCTCGAGACTGTCTGCAGGATGCTGTGTGTGTGCAGTGTGCATTACTTCTGGTGGGAGTCCATAGTTCTTAAAAGCTTTTCCTGACCACCCCACCCTTTCAAAAAAGTAAAGCAGTAGTCATTTACAGGAAAAGAATGGGACTGCTTCTGACTCTCCTTAGCAGGATTTACTCTGAGAGAGGAAAAGCTACAAGGACACCCACAGGCTCCCCATGACCTTGGATCCAGGTTTCCCTCTTCCTCGGCAGGTGCCTGGGACTCCCATTCCAGGGCTGTCTCAACCCCATTGCTCTCGCTGTAGCAGAGAGTCCAATACACAACAGAATCCTTACACAGGGAGGTGCTCAGTAAATACTTGTTGAACAAATGTGGACTCTGATGTGACCGCTGCTAAGAATAATCAAAGAATGACCTCACAGTTCCCATGGTCAAATGGGACCTGCAGCCCACAGCCCATCATGGCCAGCAAGGCTGTCGGTGTGGTCTGTGGTCAGGCAGCTCTTGGGGCTCTCCTGCCTTTCTCTCCCTAATCTCGTGTCACCAGTCCCACCCCATCCTCTATTGGCTCGGGTTTGTTTTTCTTCTCCTGGTGATGAAGTCTGGCGTGGTTTCCTTTGCACTCTTGGTTCAGACAGTTACCTTCTGGCTACAGGAAAGCTCCCAGGCTCCCTGGGATGGGGACAGGGTCTGAGACACAAGGACCTTTCACCCTGCCTCTCCTAACAACTGCTGTTTTGCTGGGTATTTTAGTGGTTCAGCCACTGGGAGAATCCTCCATCCTGCAGCCAGATGGCTTTACAGCCATAGGCTCTGTTTTTAACAATTGCCAACTTCTGCAAACCTCCGTTGCTATCATAGGACCACATGGACCCTGGGGCTTCCTTCCTGCCCTTTGTCTCCATTGCCTTCAGTGGCTGTGCAGTGCAAGGTTGACACAGGCCTGCTGAGCCTGGCCCTTGCCCCGCTCAGCCTCACACAGCCGCTCTTCCACTGGTGGAAGCCTTCTGGGACCCTGCACGCTTCCTCCTGCAGTTGCAGCTGCCAGCCTGCACTGTAGCTGCCTGGTCATTTCCTGTCTCCCCTCTAGCAAGGATTTTGTGTTTCCAGCACAGTGCCTAGCACATATCAAGTTCACTCATTCACTCAAAGAGCATTAGCTGAGGACCTAGCATGTGCAAGGCACGCTTGTAGGCACCTGGGGTAGACCCGTGAACAAAGCAGGCCAAAACCACCTGTCCTCGGGGAGCTCACATTCTAGCATGGAAGACAAGCAGCAAATAATAAACGTAATAAAAAGGTAATGATACCAAGTGGGAAGCGCTCTGGGAAAGCAGACCAGACGCGGGAACATGAGCACGCTCAGTAAACCCACGTTCGATTGAATTTCGCAACAGCACGGCCAAGTGGGCACATGCTGGGCATCTTCTCTCCCCATGAACACGGGGGTCCCTCAGAGACCCCCAGATGCGATGTTTGCACTATGCACAATGACTACGTTGGGTGAATTTTCCTAACCAAAATTTAGTAATATCAGATACATATGAACGGATCCGTAAAGAACATACTGGGATGTCACACTTCATACCAGTCAACTAGCTAGGTGTCTCGGTACTTCTCAGTCTTCTGTTCCCTGCATGCAGAGAACATATTTATCCAGCGTACTTAGGCAAATGCAAGCGGCTGCTGAAGCTGCGAAGCCCAAGGGCTGAGGGCATTAATATCCCACCTGCCTGAACTCCTTTGAGACCCCTGGGTGGAAACCGTGGGGTGGTTATCTAACTTGAGTACAGCCTAGAATCACCTGGGGAGGTTAATAGGCAGACTGTGGGCCACTCTGAGACCTTGGGGCCGTGGGGCAGGAATCTGCTTTGTTAATAACTCTCCCAGATGTTTCTAATGCTGGTGGTCCTCGGACCACACTTGGAGGAACATTGCTATGCAACCTTGTGGAGGTACATGATGAGCCACAACACTTGTGTTGTTGCATTTGAAGTTTGAAGCTATAGAGAGAACAGTGTGGTCAGTGGTGCTCAGGCGTGCCTCAGAATCACCTGCAGGGCCTGTCAAAATGCGGGTTGCTGGGCCTCCCCCACAGTGTCAGGGTGAGGTCTAGGTATATGCATTTCTGAACGGGTTCCCGGATGACGCTGAGGCTGTTCATCCATGGGCCACACTTTGAGATCCATTGATGTGACTCATTCAGGATGCCTGTGTGCCTTGGAAGTCTGGGTTTCTATGAGCTAATCACAAGGACAAAGTGGGGTTCATTTTTAGGAAGCCAGAACTTAACCCTGTGTAGTCAGAAAGCATCAGGAGAGAGAGATTTGGGAAACTAAATCAGAATAAATTTCCTCTGATGGAAGCATAGCTCTGCAATGTATCTGCACATCCCCCCTCCAGCCAGTGGTGAGCTAATAAATGTTTAAGCATCTCTTAGAGATAGCGGGTACAGAGGGCTGATTTATTGCTTGCCTATCTCTGTGGTGTAAATACTCCCACCACGGTCAGTTTCAAGCCACTAGTGTGGTCGCTGCACTCGGAGCTGGGAAGAGATGTGCACGGTGAGCTCCCCACAGCCCCCAGGAGCCAGCTCCAGCGCACCACTGCCTCCGGCTGCTGTAAGGGTTTGTGACCTTTCAGGGTGTTAGTTACAGTCAGTTCCCACATTAAGGACCATATCCATCTAAGCTGTGGTTGCAGTCACAGGACCTTCCTCTGAATACATAAACCGAAATGATTGCCTCTCCCAGCCGGTGGCCCGCAGTATGTGTGAAGCACTGGGGTTTGGCCTCTAACTTCTGGGCTTGGCCCATGGTCCAGGTGGCAAGCCCTCGAGGAAGGTTATCTTTCCTCACACCTCCTCTGAGGTTTTGGTTCTCCAGGCCTGTCAGTTGAGGAGCTGACGCACTTCATACACCAAGGTCAGGGGCCTCCCGGGGCAATGAAAGGCTTATGTCCACGCAAACCCAAGTGAGCTAAAACCAGCTGAAGAAGTTAATTTTTGCGATGACCCATTTTCCCAGACAAGTGAATAGAAAACATTGGAGAAATGTTTCATTTTCAGAAAATAAAACCACAGAGAGATAGAGTGATTCCTCTTGAGGCAGAGCCGGCCGAGGTCCCCTTCGGTCACGGGAGGTCCTTTGAACATGGGTGATGCCCGGGTAACATGGGTATCCTGGGGCACATGAACAAAGCCCATGTTCAGCCCCGTCTATCTCCTCCCGATCTGCTCACACCTGCTGCCTGCCTCTTTGCTGTAACCCAATTCTGCTGCTTCTTTCCTAACTTTCCTTCGTCTTTCCAGATGCAGGACGCTATGGGCTATGAGTTACCCTGGGTGTATTTTGTCAGTCTGGTCATCTTTGGATCCTTTTTCGTTCTAAATCTGGTTCTCGGTGTGTTGAGCGGGTAAGCTGACCGTTTCTATGTCCTCTCCACAACGCAGCCGAGCAAGGTCTCAGGTTCCACTCCATACATGCCCAGGGTCCTCAGGGACGGGACCCTGACAGGCCCAGGAAAACCACAACAAAGTCTCCGTTCAACCACAAATTCTGACCCATTGGCCAGGCAGGCTGTTTGGCCTCTGATTTGCACCTAGAGGGTCCCCGGGTCCCGGCACTGCGTGGGTCAGTGTCCCGGGAGCCGGGGACCGGCACTGGCCGTGCTCGGTTGCTGAGTGTGCCTCACTAACTATCATTCCGTTCTTCCAGGTCAATGATGCCGTAGGAAGGGACTGGCCCTGGATCTATTTTGTTACACTAATCATCATAGGGTCATTTTTTGTACTTAACTTGGTTCTCGGTGTGCTTAGCGGGTAAGCAGGACCAAGGAAAAAGGTCTTGATTTTTCCATTTATTTTTATTTATTCTTTCTGCTATTCCTGGCTGTGTTCTTCTTCTGGCTCTGATGAACCTGGGATAAGGGGTCACCACAGGAGCCTTGAAGTGGATGTCCTTGTCCTGGCTGGGTAAAGGGTCAGATGGGCCACTGGTCTCGGTGGTGGACAGTGGAGGAGAGCTGGCTTCACCACAAAAACTGGGTCCAGCCAGCCCCTCCCAGCCTCAGGCAGCTGTCCAGGCAGGCAGGGCCCTTCTCCTTGTGCCTTCATGGCCTCTGGTGAACAGGCCTGGGTAAGAAGAGACTGGTTTAAAACATAAAGACAGACTCAACATCTAATTCTCTTCCGTTTTAATTCATAGACTGAGCAGTCTATCTCTGACTTTCCTTTTCTGAACGGAAAGGAACCTTAACTGTTTGAAGTCATAGATTATTTAAGAATAGAAGAGATAGGGTACACTTTCTTCTAACTTTAGTCGGCTGCAAGTATCACATCTACCTAATTTCAGCCCTTGCTCACATGAAATTAGAAGTGGTAGAAGTAGCTGGGCATGGTGGTGCACACCTGTAGTCCCAGCTACTCAGATGGCCGAGGCGGGGGGATCACTTGAGCCCAGGAGTTCAAGGCCATGGTGAGCTATGATCATGCCACTGCACTGCAGCCTGGGCAACATAGCGAGAGCGCATGGTAGAAGTAGCATGTGGTTGGAAGGTCAAGGAGCTTTTCATCATGGAAACGCCTGAGATATTTCCTCAGCCCACTTTCTTCTTCAGAAGTCCACACCAGCCATGCCAAGGCCTAACACCTAAATGCTCCTGGTGACCGGCTCATGGGTGACCACTCTGCTGCCTTTGCCACTTGGGGGAGGGGGTTAATCTACTTCTACTCTGCTTGAGACTGGTCAGCTGCTTTGCAGTCTTTCCTGAATATCTAGAGAGGTTAATGCTGGGAGAAATTTAGGTATAAAGAGAAAGATTGCTCCCCACTTTTCCCCAGTGCATAAGCTGGGAACAGCTACTCCCAGCTCCTACAGCTGCCCTAATGCAGTGCGGAGCAGTGGGCTTGGCCTTCAGAGCTGCATAGAGGAAACAGTCTCCTCCCAGCCCTTCCGCCTCCCATGGACAATGGCCCGATAGAGACCTTGATGACAAAATGCCTTTTTCCAAGGTGAGGCCACACAGGAGACTAGTGCCTTCCATCAGGGATATCAGTGATGAGCAGAACAACGTAAGTCTCGGATTCATTGCCTGGAAGGCAGAGAGGTTTTTGGTGTCATGTTCAAACACAAGAAAATGCCCCTGTGTTTATTTGTGAATCTCCAAGGAAAGGATTGAAAACATCAACCTCATCACCCTGAATCAAAGCAGAAATTGAGGCATCCCAGCTCTGCCCTGGCTGGGTGCATAATGTTGGGTGGTTTGACCTTTTTAAATCTTAGATTCCCCATCTGAAAAAGGGAAGATGATAATTCCGGTGCATAGGTGGCTGTGATGATAGGATAAGATCATTTTCAGAATACTTAACACAGTGGTATATAGTAAGGGCCCAATAATGGTGCTATCATTACAATGGTTATTATTTACTTGGTGCCTGTTATAACTGGAATTACAGAATCATCAAATGTTAGAAATGCTTTTCCTCGTAAAGATGAGGAACGTGAGCCCAGAGATGTTAAGCGACTTGTACAACGTCACTTCCCTGGTAAGCAGCAGAACCAGAGCCAGCACTCAGGCACCGCCTCCCATGAGCTCTACGATGAATGAGCTTGAACTGCAACACAAGCCACAGCTCATGACTTTTAAATGAATGTAACTTCACTTTCTTCCCCTGGAGATTGGGAACCAAATCTGAGCAAGTAACCCCCCCGCCAAGAGCCTGAAGTGGAGAATGAGGGCTGGACCCTGAGGGTCCTCCCTGAGCAGAGCGTCTGTCCACAGTCACTCTTGGGCCCCCAGAGGAGTAATCTTCCTGGTGGAATCAAAGCAGTGAAGTCAAGTGACAGAAGCTGCTGATGTTGGAGAAAAAGCCACTTCGAAGGCCATATCTTGGCTGACTCAGCCTAAATGTGCTAGAGTGTGTTTAGACACCTCACCCCAAACCTGAAGCTTAGTAATACTCAAAAATCTTGGTTGACTCAGAACAAGAACATTAAGGCTATTTGACCTCTGAACTTAGGAGTCTTTGAGTCTATATGCTGGTCTTTCCTGGAGACCTTCCCCAACCTTTCTTTCCTGACCCGTTCTGAGAGCTGCCATCTGCTCCTTGCAGCTCCCGAATCACTGATAGAGCATCTGCCAAGGCTTCCTTGGCCAAGGGTCTGCTCTGAAGAGCAAAGAGGCGTGTATGGGTGAGCACCTCCCCTTTCTGGTTTAAGGAGGCCTTTCCTTATGTGTCAAGGGCTGGCCATTCTGAATTGGTTCCCCCCCGCCCCATGCAGTGCCAAAGCTGGAATCAGGCTTCTGTTGACTGACCACTCAGAGGCAACGGTTTCCAGTCAGTCTTGATTAGCCAGGACCGTAGAATAGTCACCCACTTACTGGGTGCAGATGTAGTCGACCATGCAGTCAAACGCCCACTTATTCATCAGACTTCTGATTAAGCTACACTTCCAGAAGCATTCAAAAAGGTCTCACAGCTCCATGAAGTTGACTGTCACAGTGACAGCATTAACAGTCCCTAGCATTCTCTGTGTCAGGCTCTGTGCTCGGCGTTTTTGCTAGATTCACTCAGTTAATGCCCATGGCAACTCAGTGAGCTGGGGTTATTCCTGTGTCCATTCTACAGAGAAGGAAAGTGAGGCTTAGTAGCCGAAATGACCTCAATTCCAGCAAGTGAAAAATACAGGATGCAGAGCGGAGCCCAAGCAATGTGAATCCATGGCCTCTATTCCTGACCTCTGTGGTGTACTCTCCCCAAATCCATGGGACGGGTCCATCCCATGCTTTTAAATGGCAGGCGAGAAGTGGAGAGGGGAAGAGCAGAAGCTGCAGTAGGAAGGGTGAGAGGAGTGAGCGGGCAGGCACAGAAGCAATCAGCACAGGCTGCGGGAAACAGCCAGCAGGCACACAGAATCCCAGCAGGAAGCTGCAAAGGCAACCACCCAGAGGCCTGCAGCAGGGCAGGGCTGTTTAGCAGAGGGACAGGCAGCCCTGCAGATCTTCATGGCCCTTGAAAGAGAGCGAAGCCACTAACTGAATAGCACTGCAGTCTTGGAGCCTTCTGGGACTGGGAGGAGTGTGAAACCCTACATTCCAACAATTAAGGATAATAGGATTTTATAGCCCAGCGCAGTAACTCATCCTCATAAATCATGTCCTTCAGTCACTAAGGAAAGATTGAATGGTGCTTGGTATGTTCTGCTCGTGAAGGTAGAGAAGATGACTCCATAAAGCTTCCATTTAAAGTGTGGAAATTCAGGGCTGTGCATGGCGGCTCATGTCTATAATCCCAGCGTTGGGAGGCTGAGGCAAGAGAATCATGTGAAGCTAGGAGTTTGAGATCATCTTGGGCAACATAGTGAGACCCCTTCTCTCTAAACAAAAAAATTTTTTTAATTAGCTGGGCGTGGTGGCAGCACCTGTAGTCCCAGGTATTCAGGAGGCTGAGGCGGGAGGATCACTTGAGTCCAGGAGTTTGAGGCTGCCGTGAGCCATAGTCGTGCCACTGTACTCCAGCCTGGGTGACAGAGTGAGACCCTGTCTCTAAAAGTAAAAAAGAAAAAAATGTTTTAACGGAAATTCAGACTTTGGCCCTGAGAGGGTGAGACCTCTTCTATCTGGAGCATGCACACATCCAGAGCACCTATTTCTGATGAGGCCAGATAGAGTCAATATAAAGAATAGAATAATTAAAGGATTTTTTCTAAATACTTCATTATCTGATGGTCCTCACATTAACCCTATGGGAGACATAGGGCTGGTGCTTGTATAGATAATAATCCGATTATGATTACTTCCCCTCAGAAAGCCCAATCTCCAGCCGACTAGAGTAAAGTCTACAACAGTGATGATGAGATTCTTGAAATTGCCCTTGAAGCTGTAATGAGGTGGAAGCCTCTGGACTCGGGACTCCGGTTACTTCTTGTTTTTAAGCGATTGCAAACAGAGGGCTTGGGAAGTGCGCCTCCGGTTGGCAAGAGGCCCACGATTTCTTACATAGGTAGTCATCCCATCCCTTTTCCACTGGGAGTTGGGCGTGTCTTATCCCCAAAAAGCAGAGAACCCCTGGAGGCAGGCATTTTCTAGCCAGGAAGTACCACTGGACCACGGCCCCACAGTTAAGACACAGTATCTGGGACCAGAAGAAAGCAATGAAACGTCAGGACACACGGGCCTTGTGGGTGGGAGCAGAAGAGATGGCCCAACGTACACATTCAGTGCCCCTTATTCATGGTGGTCACGTTCCATGAAGTCACCACAAACCTGAAGTAGTGAACACTGAGACGTTAGTCCTGGGGAACCACAGAGTTATTTCCTGTGAGCCTCTGCTCACGTTTTGTCAACCAATCAATACGTAACCTTGTTTTAAGTGTGTTTCTATTTAAAGACACTTTATTTCATATATACGATTGATTCATTAACATTAAACGCGTGGCCACCAGCAGTGTAACTCGCGCCTGCGTGAAGCTTACTTAATGCACGTGTTTTCTCTGTGCAGCACGTCGTAGCCCTCCTGCGCATAGTGACACTGGACGGCACTTCCGCATTATGCTTGGGGCCATTTTAAACAGCAAAATCACCAACAAAAAGCACAAAAATGAGACAATCTCAAAAATGAGGCACTAAGTGGACGGTGAAAAGGACACCTCATGGTGTGAGGGCCGAATTGGGAAGGCAGAACTCTGCATGTCCCCTTGTTTGGCCTCAGCGGGAACACGTAGAGTTTTTGTCATCTGCACATGTCCACAGGTGACTAAAAGTGCCACGAGTATTGATTCTGGAGTTACAAACACATTTTAGTGAGTAGGCGCATTTGTAGATGTGGGATCCACAAATAAGGAGCCTGGGCGGTATCGATGATGGAAGGGCCTAGCACGCCTCGGGCTGTTGGTTGGATTCCACACCCACCGCCCCGTGCGTGCTTTACGCCGCTGAGCCCTGGCCCCCGGCTCTCCACACCACCCCTCGTTTTTCATGTTGGCCATTGCTGGCGAGAGACGCAGTCCTGTCTCATGACAAATCCCACAGCAGTGACTGATTGTCTTGTCGGCTGTAGTCCTTGGGCCTGGTGCAGCCTGTCAGGCTGGAGCTCCATGTCTTCATTAGCTCAGTCCCCAGAGCAGGAACATGGCTGGCATCCAGGTAAGGAGATAAAGAGAGCCAGGCACTGCCACCAACAGATCCTTTCCTGTGTGGGGACTGCCGAGGGAAACCTTGGCTCACCTTCCATCCAGCCTCAAGCCTGGCTACGCCTCACACTCCATGGGATGCAGCCATGCTCCAGATCTGACTAAAGCCCTTCTCCATCCCTCTCACACTCCCAAAACACATCCCTCCTCTATGAGGAAAATTATCTTCAAGCCAGGCAGAATCAGCAGCCTACCTCATGTTCTATTTCTCCCCCTGGATGTTTATTTTAGATCCCCAAAGGCCTCGGGGTATAGATGATGAGCTTCATTCCGTAGGGCTGATGCTGTAAAAGAGGATTGGGCCAATTGTCCCTGCTCCAGTTGAGTCCCAGTCCTCTTCTCCCAACTCCAAAAGAAGGATGGGTAGGTGTTTTGTAACCAGAACTTGAACCCTCTGCAAAGTCACCTAAAAGAACTGAAGTGAGCCCTTACAAGGGACTATGAAGTTCAGCCCCTTGCAACTCCAAACCCACCCCAGAGGGGTGCAAATGGAGGTAGACAGAAAGACAGTCAAGAGAGGAGGCCTTGAAACACAGTTTTTGGAGTTGATTTGCATAGGGAGAAAAATGCTATATGAGGTTACTGTCTCCAGGAGCAAGACTAAGGCCCCGGAGGCTTAACCAGGTACAGGGGATAAAAGGTTAGGAGGAGAGGGGATGGCATCTCTCTATGATCATCCCCAACAGGGAAGGAGCAAAGCTTCCCTCTCCATTGTGAGCTGTCAATCTGTCTGCTTTTCCCTAGCATAAAACTCCTTGGGAAGGAAATGAAGGTACCCGCTGGTTGGCAGGAAGCCCAAGAAGCAGTAAGTTCAATCCAATTAGAATTGGATTCAATCAAATTTAAGAGGAAAATTCAATCCAAACCAGAGCATCATTAAGGCAGCAGTTGAAGAGAACTGGTTAGCTTGAGAGCCCCCACATTCTCCCAATTAAAAAGTTCCCTAGGCCCCACCCCAGCCCCAACTCCATCTCACCGTAAAGACGGTGCATGCTGAAATCAGTGCACTCCCAAGTGGCACAGGCCAAATGCAAGCACTAGGCAGTGCAGGTAGTGATGGAACTGCCCCACAGGACAGTAGACTCAGGAGTAGAGCCCTTTGCCCTCTAATGGTTTGTGGTGCCGTCCCTCCTTCCATGGTGCCTTTCCTAGAGTGTGGCTTGAGCAAAAAATTCTCCAAGGTGCTTCCAGCAGCCTCTTGCCCTGAACGAGGCCTTCACTGGTGAGAGAGGAAAACACCATATGGCTCCAAGAATTAACCAAGATGTCCTGTGCATGTACACACACACACACACACACACACACAAATACACATATCCACGCACCACCAAGGACCTCATTCCCCAAAGACTGCATATCACAACCAAAAATACTCCCCATACCTATTTTGCAAGAAAAGGCACAGACTTGCTTTGAGGGTTGAGAATTTGCTGTGTTGATGATTGCCTTCTGCTGCCAGCCTCCTCCTTGCTCAGAAAGTGAATTCTAAGTCAGAGAGAAAATTAGGACAGAATCGTAGAAAAGAAATAGTTATTGTGTCAGAAATTTTTCAATAGGCCCTTCTTCCAGCAAATCCCACTCCAGTTTCAACGTCTACTCATTATTACTTTAAACCCAAATGCATCGTTTAACTTTTATATCATCTTGATTTTAGGTATTTTTCCATTCTGATTGGATTTATTTAAACCAAAAGGGCAGCCCCCGGGACATTTTCTTGTGTTTGGAACCTTCATTTGTCTCCATGTAGGAGAGACCCTTCTCTAGATTAGAAAAAAAATCCTTCCAGGAATGCTGAGTGGCAGGTTGAGCTCATCATAAGAAGAGAGATTGAGGACATTAAATCTCCTGGGTCCCAAATCAGTGGTATACTGGTAAATATTTAACAATAGGCTATCTGGGGGGAAAGCCCTGGTTTTCAGCATTTGCCAGTTACCGTGGTGTAAATATTCCCACCGTGGCCGATCTCAAGCTACCAGTGAGCCATCCCTGAAGCCAGAGTTGGGAAGAGACATGAATGATTGGCTCTCAGGACCTGGTGCGAGTGAGTGGGCTTTGGTACACTGCTGGTCTAACACCTTGTGTCACCTGGAGATCCTTGGGAGAATTTTAAACTGCCACTCAATACTGAGTGGGATGGAAATGCATGTTCTGGAATGGTGGTGGAGGTTTTTACTGCTTGGAACGGGTTTCCAGGTCTTTGGAGAACAGTTATTAAAAAAGCAAAGCCTGTGATCATGATCCGGGAAAAGAGGGAGATGGACTTCATCCATCCCCTTAAGCCTCTCCTGGCCTGTGTCAGGATTGTCCCCTTACTGACGCTTCCCATCGAGGTGAGAGTAGACAAAACCTAGGCTGGCTAGCGGATCTGTCTGTGGAAAGTAGGGGCGTGTGGGCAGGTTTCTCCCTGCAAAGCAATTAAGACTCTTGTTTCTCCTTATCTCCATCTCTCCTTCCATCCTCGACCCTTCTCGGTGTTCCCTCCTCTGTGCTCTCCTGCCCTGCCCCTCCTCTCACTCTCACCAGAGAGTTTTCCAAAGAGAGGGAGAAGGCCAAGGCCCGGGGAGATTTCCAGAAGCTGCGGGAGAAGCAGCAGCTGGAAGAGGATCTCAAAGGCTACCTGGACTGGATCACTCAGGCCGAAGACATCGATCCCGAGAACGAGGACGAAGGCATGGATGAGGAGAAGCCCCGAAACAGTGAGCAGCCGTCTTCTTCTGTGTTTGGGCTGGGTTCTGGGGGAGAGGAAACAACATCGGGGTCAACACAGAACTTTGACTGCCACCCTTTCTTGGCAGCCCACGGTGTACCTTCCTGGAGCCGCACTTATCTCACTGATGGCAGTCACAGTCTTGCCACACACAGACATCGCTCACATGCGGGAAATCATAGCTGTCGATCTAGAAAACCTCATGCTCCTTTTAGAATATCTCACCTTAAAAGACAGTTGAGATGTTGCTAAGGCAGAGGCTTGTTTAAAATCAGAGATCCTTCTCCTCCAAGTTCCACCTTTTAGGGCCGGGGCACAGGCTTCCCATTTGAAAGCACAGGCTTGTTTGAAAGGAACAATGTCTGCCAAGCAGCTGCCTGGAAAACTTTATACCTGCTCAGGTATCCTTCCCCTCTTTGCAGAAGATTTCCGGACACTGCTGAGCTTTCTCGTAGGAAAGGTAGCCAAAGGTTTTCTTAAGGGGGTTAGCTTCAAAGACCTGGGGAAGTGCTAAGTGGGAGTGTTGGGGGAAGCCCAGAGGAATTTGGCAGAATCCAACTAGGTGATGGAAATTGAGCCAAATCCCTTCCTCAGGGGTTCACGTGGCCCATTGTTGGATAGGCTGTGGCTGGGATAGAAATGAGAGTGATGGATGGCATTGACTCACAAATATGTAAAAAATGATGGATCATGAAAATTCAGGCTCTTATCAGATTAGCCCAGTGGTTCTGAAAGCGTGGCCCCTGACCAGCAGCATCAGCATTACCTGGAAACTTGTTAGAAATGCAAACTCTTGGGCCCCACTCCAGACCTACTGACCCAGAAACTGTGGGGATGGGGCCCAGGAATCTGTGTTTTGACAACTCCCCCAGGTGATCAAGATGCATAGTAAATTTGAGAACCTTTGGGTTAACTCTGACCACTCTCTGTATCTCATTTGGTCTCGATCTCTGTGACTCTAACCATACTCTTTCTTTCTTTTTCTGTGTGCAATATCTTTCTCTTTCACTACACATGTTTGAATAGGTGCATTTCTGTCCTCTCAAGCAGCCTTACTTAAAAACAGTTTCCTAAACACTGAGCATCTAGAGTAGTCCAGGAAGCAAACAGGTTAAAGAATCGTCCAGGGCATTTGCTGCGTGGAGTCATGCCGACAAAGGCAGGGAGCTGGAACTTCACCCTGAGCAGAGAGGACGATGAGCAGAGCTGCCAGGAGCAGAAACAGGTGCAGGAAGAAGGGACAAAGACAGCCAAAGATGTTCACGGGAGCAGAATCTCTGCTCCCTCATTTTAAAGATGGATTTAATAAATCTATCAACTGCTCCCTTTCTGATAACACTGCTCAAGGAGCAAATACAAATTTAAAGCACACAAACAACAAGGGACTGGTAACAACATAATTTAGTAACCTAAGGAGGCCTTTGTGCTCTGCTAAGTGGTTTTGCAAGTTGGAATACAGGGCCTTTGATGGGTTATAACAATGAGCCATGATGCCATTGAGGGTCTTCCTGGAAAAATGCCTGACGGCTTCTATTACACTGTTGATGGAACTGAGGAGTAGTGGATTCGTTTGTGGCACTGAGTGGTATGCTAAATAAACAAGTTGGCCTGTGAGCCACGGAGAAGCATACCTCTAAAATGCAGGAGTTTGTGTGCTGGCTCCTGGCTCCACCCTAAGTCAGAGCACTGGCCCTCCCTTGTGACTCATGGTGATGAGCATTTCTGTAGCGTGTGTTACTGAAAACCTGCAATAGCCACTACATGCTTAGCAGCCAGCGGCTGTTCACTGAGATAACAGAACATAGGTATTCTGTTCTCTGCCTAAAGCAAGAGCTTCCAAGGGAGAGTGTGCGGCTTCTCCATCTAACCCATTAAATGAATAAATTCCTAGGAGAGTTCCCAGCGTGGAGTATTCTTTGCAGCTGGAGCAGATCACATTGACAAGGCCCCTCTACCCAACTTTCTTGACAAACTTGGAGAAGAGCGTAACGAGCTGCCTACCCCAATAGACAGTCTCGCCAAGATTTTCCTAAGCCTAGATACGGATGGTCTTAGACTCTGGAGACTGGCTTTTCTTGCCTTGCACTGCTCCCTTACGGCTGGAGGAGCCCTGGGGGTCTGCTTCTTGTCCTAGGAGGACTGGAATGGGAGCCTGGCTCCTTCGTTAGTGGAAATGCTAATTAGTGGGACAGTTCCAGGGGATGAGGCAGGGGAATGAATATTTTAAAAAGCAAGGTGTACAGAGTAAGATAGACACATGCAATGAAGTGGAACGTGAGAGACAGGAATGGAGCCAGGAAGAGAATCCAAAGGACTGCGTCTGTTGGGGAAGTCCAATGAAAAGTAGAATTGATGTGATGAAATGATTAAGGAATCAGAGGCCTAATTCACTTGCAAAAAAGGCAAGACAGTGGCTCAGAAACTATCTTCCTGTCTTGAGAATTTCGTAGATTGCCCTTTGAAACAAATACAAGGGGAGAAATCCTGCTACGTTTGAAGCATGTGTGTTTCAATTACCGTAATATCTTAGCCTTTGAAGCTTCTAAAAGACTACAGTGTGGTATGTTTGCCAACTCTCTTCAGCTCAAAAGCTAAGTCATCTTTTAAGAGAAAAGGCTGATCACTCTTCATCAGCAGCTATATTGACTCTGCTTCTCCCCGGGCAGCATCCGTATTCCCGTGGTGTGAGGCTAGGGAGGTGGGGCTGGGTGCAGCGCAGGAGCTGCTTGGTGACACACAGCACACCTGAGGGGAGCCCAGGGATTCTGTTTTCTTAGGGAAAGCTGCAAAAGCCACCAAGGAAGTAGAAGAAATGGGCTGGAAGGACAACAGAAAGAAAGCATGCAGTTGGGAGGCTTTTCTCTAAATATTAGAGTAAGTGAAGTGGCCAGTAAGTTATATGCAAAAATATGTTCCAGTTCATTCATTCATTAGTCCACCCACTCACAAATGAAAGGTCTGCTCTCTGCCAGGCACTGTTGTAGACACTGGTGATAGAGCAGTCAACACGGGAGTCAAAAATCCCTGCCCTCGTGGAACTTAGATTCTAGTAGAGAGACAGATGGTAAATTAAATAGCACGCCAGAGAGGGGCGAAGCAGTGAAGGGGGAAGAGTGTTGAGAGGTTGTGGTTTCAGAGGGGCAGCCAAGGAATGTCTCACGGAGAAGGCAGCATTGGAATAAAGACTTGGAGGCTGCAAGGAAAGGCACCCTGCAGATAGTTGGGAAATAGCCTTCTAGGGGTTAGCAAGAAGGGGCCAATGAGACGGGGGCCACACTGATGAATCCGGAGCTGAGGAGGCTTGTGCAGCTGGAGAGGAGGGAGCAAGGGGGTGAGTGGTGTGAGGTGAGGCTGTGGGATCCAGGGAGTAGAGTACATAAACTGTTGTGAGAACTTGGCTCTTACTGGGAGTGAGCCAAAGAGCCTCTGGAGGGGTTTGAGCAGAGAAGCAACACGATCTGACAGACCCTGATCAGGGTCCGTCTCCCTGCCATGTGCAGAATGGAGTGAAGGTGGGCCAGGGGGAGGCAGGGGTCCCGTCAGGTGCCTGCTGCCTCAGGAGATGCTGGGCCTGGTCTTGACACCCATGGAAGTGATAAGGTCAGACTTCAGGATGATGTCATTTGCAGACGCATCAGATATGGAATGTGAAAGAGAGAGGTCAGGCATTTTCCAAGGCAATTGTTCTAAATGATACCAAGAGTGGAATTATCATTTATGGATATGGGGGAGTCTGGGAGAGGAACGGGTGTCAGGGCAGGAGGATCAGGAAAGCCATCACAGACCCTGAAGTTTGAAGTGCCTATTAGACATCCAAGTGGAAATGTTGAGTATGTAATAGCGAATGAACCTCTCCAGGAGAGAGATCTGTGGCTGAACTGTAATTTTGAGTCAACAACATATAGAAGATACTTATCCCCTGGATCTCTGGATGAGATCACTGGGGTGTGAGTGTAGACAGAAGTGAGATGCGGTCCCAGAACTGAGTCCTAGCCCTACTGATGTTTGGAGATTGGGGTAAAGGGAAAGAACCAGCAAACAGGACTCCTAAAGGCACGGTCAGAGAGACAGGAGGGAATGCAAAGGAAGGGGTGTGAGTGTTGCTGCTGTGACTGGAAACACCATTGCCCTTAGCAATGTGGGGCTCACTTGCTGGTGCCTTAACACAGGCTGTTGGATGAAATGCTGGGGAGAAAGCTTCCTGGCGAATCAGCCTTACCCTGTGCATCTCTCGAGTCTGCATGCCTCCTGCAATGGCATGGAGCGTTGCTCTGCAGGCTTCTTGCTTCTTTGGCATGGCCCAGCTTCCAGCCACCTGAAGAGTTTGGCCATCAGGAAACCACAAAGAGGACAGGAGGACACTCACACAGACTCTGGCATGCCCATGGCCTCAAGACAGTCAGTGTCTAAAGCTTTGCCCATCATGATGTTCCCTTCTACAGCAATGCCAGCACTAGTCACTGCCTCTGCAACGGGTTACCGACAGTCTTGGAAAAAAGAGGACATGATACTCAAGAGCCATTTCAGAGCCAAAAAGGCAAGAAAGGGGCATGTTCATGCACTGTTACCCTGGATGCAGCTTCCTAAATGGGGCAGCCAAGAGCCAAGCCCCTTTTCTCTCTGGGTATAGACTAGGATAATGTTGAGGTCTGCCCACTCTAGTGACTGCTTCTTCCCTGCCTCTGAGCAGCAATGAGCAGCCCCTGTGAAGGGACCCATTGCAAAACCATCATTACCACACGGGTTTATTGTCATCAGCAGAGATGGACTGCTTCAAGGGACGGGGCTCATTTTCCAGCTCCAGTGTTAAATCTAATAGAAAGTGAGACACTAGAGGGAGAAGCCATAAAGAAAAAGAGACAGATTTTCTTCTTTTTCCTCTTCAAGATCAAAAAACACATTTATTAAATATCCATCTTTACGGGAATCTCTCTCTCATGTCGTTAAGACAACTTAAATGCAGCCCTGGCTCTCTAAAGCTTGCAGTCTAAGCCAGACATTGATGTGGATGAGCATGTAAAAAGACAGACAGACGGTGGAACCAAAATATTGAATTTCCATGCAGATAAGCAGGATTAAATATTTACCCCATGGTATTGAGTTGTGTGACTCGAGAGCCACTTTTGCAGTCATCACCAGCTAGCAGAGCCACGTGCCTGCTGCCTGCCCCACAGAGTCTAGGATCACATATTATTGAGACAAGAAACTGGAAGGCTTGTAAGAGCTGCAGGTTGCCCACGAAAGGGCCCCATGTGGCTTGAGAGCAGTAGCCTGAATATCGTTGATTTACATTATGTATGTGTCAAGGGCATGTACATAGTTATTTGATCTTTTAAAATAAAATCAGTTTGATCAATATTTACCCTGGACCTCTGGATACCTACAACACAATCCCTTGAAGCATCTGGCTCAGATTACGTGAGAAGACACACTGATGTTTGTTTTCGTCCTTGATTCTGCTCATACCTCGCACTGTTAAGTGATCGTGCTGCCAGGCCATGAAGTGAGAGCAGATCCTTAAGGCACAGCCTGGAAGTAGGTCCTGAGCCTTCACGTAAACTCTCAGCTGGTCCTAATCAGAGCCCTGGAAACTTTAGTGCTGGAAAGTTGCCGGAGAGATCAGGTGAGGAAACTGGAGCCCAAGGTGGGTAACAGCCACCTGGCTAAATGTCACTGAAGTCAGCACTCGAACCCAGGGCTCCAGATTCCCCACACAGGACCCTGCCCTGCAGACCACAGTGCTCCTTACAGAAGCCTTCTCGGACACCCAGGCAGCAGCACTCCCTAACTGTCCCTCTGTCCCCGTAGCTCTTGGGGCACGTCTCCACTTATCTTGTGGAATTACATCCACCTCGTTACACTTGCTTGCTGGGCTACACTGAGAGTTCCTTCACTGGGCTGCCTTTAATTCACCCTTGTATCCCCATGACCTGACATAGCCCAGAGCATGGGAAGGTCATGGCACATACGAGTCACATGATCACACGCAAGTGCAAGTGCATGCCATATGCAAGTTTTGGCAAAGCACCTTCTGCCATGCTCTGATCTCTGAGCTGATAGAGCAGGTGAGCTCACACTGCCACTGGACTGAGTTGGCTCATTGTTCTGTCTGCTCAGAACTGACTTCCTTGTGGCATCGCCAATGACATCCTTTCAAAGTCATTTCCTTTCATGAACACAGTTGCTCTCCAGTAGCCCTCAGTCACCCTCAACTCCTGGAAGGCACCATTTGGAAACAGGCGAATAAGCACAGAGCCCCCCATACGTGTGAACAGCGGTGATGACAGGGAAATTGAAGTGCCATGGGAAAGCATTGGGAGTTCTTAAGCAACGAGATTGTGCTGTTCCCTGAAGGCCATGGTGACTAGCGGGGCTGAGTACTGGGGCTCTGCAGTGAAACCACTGATGGATATTTCTGGCCCTGGTAGTCATGAATACCCATGGGCGAGGTCCTGTGGACTTGGTGTTGTGAGAGGCGTCTCACCCAGTGCGGGGGTGGGGACCACGTTGTAGTAAGGATCCAGAAGGGGTCTGTTCATTGGTAGCACATTACTTTTGGAGCACAGCCTGGCTGCTGTGCTGTCTGGCCCCATAAGTGTACAGATGCCATTTTCCCAGCCGGGGGAGCAATGGAAGAGCTATGTATGGAAGGCCTGTGTCGTGTATACAGTGCGAAGTAGGCACGTCAACCTGTCTCCGTGAGCTGTCAGACACTTCCCAAAGCAAAACCACCAGACTTGGGCAAAGCTTGCTGACTTAAGCTGTTGGGAAGGCGTGGCAATCTTCTCACTGACCAATGGGCATGTGTTTCAGAGGAGTGGGAAGGTGACAGCCACAAAGCATTTTGACAGGAGACATTCACGGCTTCCTGGGCCTGGCATTAGATCAGCATAAAGGTGCCTGGCAGCTCTGCCAAGCCATCAGCTAATAAAGGCTCTGCTCCCCTTAGGGAGATGCCTGCTTGACCTTAGGGGAGTGTCCAGGCCAAAACAATAACCTTGATAAGCCAACAAACTGCAGAATCCAGATGGCTAGGTTTATGGTGGAGAGTATTGTCAATACCAGCTGAGAAAGGCACCAGAAGAAGGATTCCCATATTCTTTTTAGATACCTGCCTTTGTGTTGGTCTGCCTTTCACTGTGTAACAGCTATGGTGGGAATAGAAGCTGTGTGGAGGGGCCTATGAGAAGCAGGGGCCGGGTAGGGTGCTGTGGAGGCCACACCGTGGTTTTGGAGGGACAGGAGTTATCAGGGAGCCACCGGAAGCTCTCCTGCAGTTTAAAGTGGATATGGATGGGGAGCAGCTGTGTTCCTGGGATCACTGGCCAGCCAGCCACCCCACAGGGACAGAGCAAACAGGCTGTTAGCTCTTGAACTGCCAGGCACACTGGGGGTCCTTGGCAAGGAGTGGAGCATGAAGGCCCTGTTCCTCTCCAGGGCCTGGAGGACAGCATCCTCTGCCTGCCCACCAGGGTCCTGGCCCAAACCAGCATCTTCCCAGCCCACTTCTCTCTCCAGAGGCTTCATTATCTTCCCAGTTCCCCGGGCTACAAAGCCTCCTTCCTCTCCCTCTACTGTGCCCTTCCACAGTTATCAGTGCCTGTGTTCAGTCAGTCAAGTCGTATGGGCTGTCCTCTTCGCTTGGACCTCTCACTCCTTCCCTCCTCTCCCCTCACCTCTCTCTGCCTGGACTCGCAGCCCCCTTGCTGCCCTGCCTTCGAGCCCCACTCCCACGCAACCTGTGTAATGCAGCCTAGTTCATATTTCTGCAGCCGACTGTGTCATTCCCTTGTTCAAAAGCTTTGAACGTCTCTCCCTGGCTACAGAATAAAGCCTGAACATCTCTCCGTATTTCAGGCATCTCCAATCTGTGCCAGCCAATAACTTGAACCTTATCACTCCCTACTGCCCCGCCACAAAGCCAGACTGCATCTTGTTTTCCAGAAATGCCTGCTGCTGTCCTGTTTCTGCACCTTTCTCCATCTCCCATCCCTCTGCCTAGAGCACCCGTTTGCTCCCCTGCTCCTCCGCCGCCTCCCAGCCCAGGTCGGAGAGCACATCTTGGCTCAGGCCTCCCAGAGCCCCCATCTCAGGACAGGCACCGTCAGCATTCACCCCTCACCTACCCACCAGTGGGCAGGGGTGACCCAGCGCTCTTGTTATATAGAATGCTCTCGGGAGGCAGGAGCATGCTTTGGTAACTTCTTATTCACTCTCCCACTCAGTATGCAGGGCAGTGATTTCTATTTCACAGACTTCCCCCAAAAAACCATATTGAATTGAATTGAATCCTCTTCAGATCAGAGAATTAAGGTCTGATAGCCCTCCATTCATACCTAGTTGGCCAAATACCGTTTTTCCAGTCTTAGCCACGTTCATGGTAGACCCCAGAGCGTGTATTGTGGTTGACAGAATGGGTGGAAATGATTTGGCATTGTGAAAGTGGGCAGAGAGGAACGGTTGGAAGAAGTTAGAATTGTATAGTCCCAGGAGAAGAGAAGCCAGGAGTCGACAGCACAGGGACAAAGCTGCCTCGTGCCCACATACTCCCCATAGGATGCGGTCATTGTTTCACTGGTATGGAGTCAACTTTTAGACTCTGAGTTTGGATCATGGACACATTTCAGCCCTCTGGGGCTCTTCTGGGCTGGAGGACAGAGGAAGGACAGGGGCAGAGGCATGAGAGGGGATGACTTTTTCTTGCATGGAATGTGGAGAAGGCCTGGATGGTCTCCTTTTATCTTGGTCAAGATCATCTCACATGGGTACTGTTTGCCCCATTTTGCAGATGGAAAAAGTGAGGCTTGGAAAACTTATTCACATTGTTCAGCTTGTAAGTTGCACAGTTATGTGGGCCTTGCTCCCGATTCTGCTCCCTCCATTCCATACTGGTCTCTACCACAAGCCCCCTCAGGAATGCCCTTCTCTTCCCACCAGGAGGAACCAGAAGAGGGCCCTCCAGTCCCCCAGCCAGAACAGCCTGTGAATTTTCCTTGGTTGTGGCATTTATCGCTTCAGCCTAATATGCAAAGCAGGTGGACGGAGGAAGGAGGTAAAGAGCAGAGGTGGGGGTGGGGGCGGTTGTGCAGGTAGTAGGGCATGGGTTTGATTTTTTTAAGTTGAATTTTATGATTCTGAGAACTATATTTGAAGCATGGAAAGAAGTTATGGCATTACCTTGCTCATGGAAAGAAAAAGCGAACTGAGGTCAAGCGCCATCCCTTTGGAATGGTTTATGAGGCGGTTTTGTTTGGAAGGAGATGTATCAATTCTGTGACCTATCTGAGTTTCCTTCAGTTCAGGGTTGCTTTGGACTGGCTTAGAGGAGGGTGTTGATCAGCCAGAATGCTCTGGGAATGGGAGTTGTAGCTTTACCACTTTCCTGCCTTGGCAAGTACAGAGGAATGTCATAGAACCATCTCTGATGATTCTGGGCCGTGCAGTGCTACAGCGTCATCACTTCCAAGTCTCCGATCCCAGGACCTCAGCACTACGGGGCCCCGGGGGGATCATTGACATGTGGTATCTTTGGAGAAGTCCTGTCACCTACCTAAAGCCACGGGTCACTTTCAGAATGGACCTACCTGTGTCCACTTGGCCTTGCCCAGAGTAGGCACCCAGTAAAGAGCTGATTTGATTTTAATTTGGTGCTTTGCAAATAAATCTATACACCTGGGAGTTAAAGTCGCTCAGCAGAGGGATGGAAGGGGAGATGAATCATCCTAAATTTCCCTTTGATCCATTTCCTCCAATAACCAGTGCTCAGCCCGCCTGCACTACAGTTACCCGTGGCTCCCCCACCCATTCCACGCTTCCTTTTCCGTAAACACTGGGGGATAAGAAGCTCATGCCGCATCAAGACATCTTCACTGTCAGAGGCTATCAGTGGAGGGGAGAGTGACGGCTCCAGCCTTTCTCACTACTTGCTGATGTGGAAAATTATCATCCAGTAATGGAGGGAGATTAGCCGCGTATTGTATTTCCGTCATCGGGTGCATGGCTTGGGAGGATGATTTATAGAACATGGAACCCTGGAGCTAGTGGAAAGGGCACAGAATGTGGAATCGTTGGCCTCGGAGCAGCAGCTGGTGTCTGGGGGAACCTCCTCGAGCCACATGCATGCCAGAACATCCTGAGTGCTTGAGAGAGACATGGGCACATTAACGCGCATTTACGTCCCAACGGGGCACCCGGAATACTAAGATAAATAGACAGCATCTCTGTCCCGAGGGGGCTTACAGCCTAGTTCAGGAGACAGATGCACCAACAGACAGGTGACAGTGATGAACCGCAGTCATGAACCAGGGGCTGGAGAAACACGGAAGAGGGAGAGCAGAGTTTGGAAGAGGGTGGGAGGGGCTGCCTGCCCCGAGAGTGATTCGTGAAGGTGCTGAATCAGTCAGGGTTGGTGGACCATTGTAATGAGCAGCCCCCAAATGAAATCTCAGTTGCTTTAGTGCAGTAAAGGTTACTCCTCACTCCACAGTGGAGTGTAGGCTGGGGATTGGAGGGAGGAGAGTTCCGCCGCACCAGTCTTCAGGGCCCAAGGCTGCATCCCTTTTGTGGCTTTGCCACCCCCGTGGCCTCGCGGCCTCCCCGTCTGCTCTGCATCGGGCCAGCAGAAGAGGGAGCATAGAGGGCCTGCTGGAGGCTTCAGCAGCCAGGCCTGGGAGTGTGGGCATCGCTCCCGACACACCATCGGGCAGAACGCAGCTCCCAGTTCCGCCTGATTTCTAGGGAGCTGGCGAACAGCCGCTAGCTAAGTGCTCGGGGGCAGAAGGACTGGGGCTGGGTGGGCACAGGACAGGGTCCTTGGTGCAGTTTGGCAGCAGGTCACATGGCCAAGAGATCACAGACAGACCTTGTAAGCTGAGAGGGCTACAGTTGCAAAGTTGTAGAAGCGAAATATGTTTTAAAAGAAGGAAAGGAAATGGAATTGCCCATGTTTCCTGGTGATTTAGTTCAGGGTGCACAGGGGAGAAGCCAAAAAGAAAGATCAGGCCGGAAAGACCAGGACCTGGTCCCAAAAGGCCTTGGAGTTGGACTCCATCCTGTGGTTAAGGAGGAGCTACCGAAGAGATTTAAGCAGAGGGATGACAAGGCACCAGTTTACCATCGAAAGTTCGCTGTGCAGCTGGACAATGGGCTGGAAGCAGAGAGAAGCTGGAGGCAGAGCAGGGGGGCAGTCAGAGGTTGATAAGGCCTGAGTGGGAGTGGACAGGCAAGGAAGGATTGGAAAGAGCCTGCATCCACTGGGATAGGGTCCTAAGGGCTGACAGGCCCTGAACACCTATCCTGGAGGCTCCAGGATAAGCAGCTTGTGCTGTTCAGCTTCAGGGCTGATGGAGGAGGTTGCACAGCGTCATGCCCCTCTGAGGGGCTCTTCCTGGGAGTCGGTTTGTCCTGCCTGCTCCGTGGCGGGATCCCTGCCATGACCCTCTGCCCCTTCGGATTCCAAGGCCTGTTTAATACCCATGACCACAAACACACCCACAAGCGGTCCCCTTACCCTAAAAGGTGACACATGGAGAATTCCAAGTAACTCAGCCTCATTAAATCCCTGCCCTCATGATTAAGTGCCTCCTGGGGAAAAAGTCGAGTAACAACCCCAAACATGGGCTTTGATGGCTCCATCCTTCAGCATGACTTCACCAGATGGAAATACTCATGCCTCTGGTGACAGCTGCAGTGTTTCCAGAAGAGATTTCTACTCTCATATAACAGGAGACTTTGTCCTCTTAAATAACTATAATACCTGCTGTAAGTACTGGACTATTAATCACTGTGGTCACTTTGTGTTGAAGCCACACTGCTGGAGGGACAGAACTGAAGCCTTACCAGAAACAACAGAGAATCTGCTTAAGGAGTTGCCTAATAAAAAGGGTGGTCTGTTGGGGAGATAGATGGAATTCTTCAAAATAGAAGGCAATTGGCAGCGTTAGGCTGGGGTGAGGGTGAGGAGAAGAGGGGCAGCTGGGGAGAGAAGGGCTGGCTCGTGTATGTATTATTTTCTTTCTATATCCTGGTACCAGGTGCTGGATTCCATCTTTAGACATGTGGTTAGCTCCATCGCAATCCAAAAATTACGGAATCCTAAAACCCTGGGGTATAAAGGGGGCTCCAGGTCCCTGAGTCTGTCCTCATTCCCTGGGCTTAATCATGCATCCCCGAGCCACACCCTACCCCATGGGGGGCTGTTGGCCCAAAGACAAGTGTCTGTGCTGCTGTCCCAGGGCCTTGTCACATCACAACTGGAGTGACCACCTCCCAGCCAACAGTGCTCCCAGATTCCGTTTCTTTTAGAGGTATGAGCAGGTTTCAACACTGTCTCTGGAAAAATCACAGGACATGCTCAAAGGTAGCATCATGGGAACAGGGCAAGGGCCTTCCACAACAGAACAGGAAGTTGTCCTCATTTCCAAACACCGGGCTTTGAACCTAAACTTGCACTTTACTGATAAGGCCATAAACTCTCCTCCTCCTGCACCCAGTTTGATTCACCAGGAGGGCCCACACATGGGGTGCCATCCAGAGTCACCGCTCCTCAAAGGAAATGATGGGCAAGAAACGTGTTTGCACAAGAGTCTCTGAACACAGCCCATGAATGAATGGTCTCCGGTGAAGGTAGCCTGGAGTGATAGAGTAGCATGTTCACTTCTACATGGCAGCTGCAGAGAGCCTAAGAAGAGAATGAAGAAAGAAAAAATAATGGCCATTTACTCAGTCATAAAAATATACATCCATTGCAATTTAGACTTAATACATATTAGTTCCTCCCACTGAGGAAAAGTAACCCCAGCCAAGATCTGCAGGGCTGAGCCACTGGACAGAAGAGGTTTGATAAGAGAAATGTAAAGGTTTATCCTTTCTAAATAGATATATTTGAATTTTGGCAAAAGAGAAATTTAAAGGTTTATCCTTTCTAAATAGGTGTATTTGAATTTTGATAAAGTTATTCAGTGTTTTGTTTTATTCTACAAAAAAGGATATTAAGACATTTTAAAAATATCTGGGCAGAGGAGCCCTTGCTGTTCCCTAAATCATGTTCTGAAACCTTATTTGCTAAGGCTGAGGCTGGTTTTGACTAACATGGTCCAAGTCTTACTCTAAGGACTTCAGTGAGTACCTTGTGTGCGGGATCACAGTGTATGAAGATCAGAGGTCAAGCGAAGACAAACCCCAGGCTGGCACCGTTAAAGAATGATTACAACTGCGCTGGGACTTGTTTGTGTCTTTTGCTTGAAGTAATAGACTAAATCGACTCTCAGCAACTTACTGATGAAGTTGAAAAGCCTTAATTATTTGCTTGACAGGCTGGCTTTAAAGGAAAAAGCCTTTGTTTACCTTCTCAATTCCAAGCTTCAAATCAGCCTGTCCAACCATTGTCTCTCATGTCCATGACTCATAAGATATGATCATGGTGTCCAGTATCAGTTATTATGTTAACAAAATTATCTGAAAATAACCAAATGCACACCTACTAACACAGGCACACACCCCGAACACAGGAGCAAGAAGAAATTAAGGGCTCCTTTCTTGTCAGGAATATTCAGAATTAGAGTCTCAATGTATTTACTAATATTCGGTAAGGTCAGCTGGGTCCAGCCTTGAGTAAAAAGCTTGGCATGATGTTTGCTATGCCTGGCAGAGGCAGAGAAAAAGATCCCTGCTGTCCCCACAGGGGAGAGCGTCTGCTTGGCATAAAAAGTCCTGTCAGTGGTGGGTCCTAGCCCCTTGGCCCACTTCTGCATTGACTAGGAAGCTAAGGGGTCATTTGCTAACCCATCCTAGGTTTTCATCAAGAAGATCCCAAGCTTCAATAAAAACTGCAGAGTTTCTTCTTGTACCTCTTACATGGTATAAAATCATTGCCATTAATTATAATTTCCGTAATTCCTTAGTAAACTAATTCTATTAATCTATGAAGTCCTACCCCTTGATTAGATGAGTTGAGAGTACAGCAATCTGGGATGACTGACCCACCCTCCCAACAGGATGCCGGAGTTTTGAGCCTCAACAATTGTCATGTGCCGTACAGGAACTAACAGGAGCCAGAGAAAAGCAGACAACCTGACTTCACGGCCCCGCTTAATAGCCAGTCTGCAGCTGGCCTCTCCCAGTTTCCTTGTTTGTAAAAGGAGGGGGTTTAGGTCAGTAAAAGCCCCTCCCAGCTCTGGTGTTTGTTTCTGTAGTTCTAAGTTGACACACGTTAGCTTTGGCTCCAGAAGCCTGGGCCAAACCTGATCATTTCAGTCCATCAGACCCCAGAGGAATTCAGTTGATTCTAGAATCTTACAGTCCACAGACTCCTGGAATTGCGCTTTTCTTCCTGCAGGCTTGCCTGCACCCTGAAAGCCAGCCCGTTCTTCCAATGATCCTCCACACACGGGTGCACACCCAGATTTCTCTGCACAGAAAGCCCAGCCCCTCCATCTGCCTTCTGAACTGGCACTGTTACCAAGCCAGGCTTGCCCTGTCCATCATGCAGTGTGCCAATCACTGAGACACAAGTTTTGCAGTGGAGAAAGGGTTTGTTCACAAGGCAGCCAAGCAAGGAGATGGAAGAGCAGGTAGTTTTGGGGATATTTATGGGATAGAGGAGTAAGGTCCAAGGCGTGGGGAAAGGTGATTAGGGGGTAAAGAAAAGTGAGGCAGTTGGTGGTCTGTGCAAGTGTAGTCAAGCTTCACAGCTTTTCCTAGGATTCAAGTTCACAAAATGGCATTGTTAGCGTGATCTGAGGATGGATGTTTAGGCCCTCTGGTGTCAAAAGGTCACGCACTGGACACTCACACAGGCCCAGTTGGAGGATTAGTGGTCTCAGCTAGCTTGAACTGGACAAAAGCTGACCCCAGGTCTTGAAAAATGACTTAAGCAACCATTACCATGGTGACTTATACGTCAGAGATGTTATCTGTAAGGAGGCTTGTGGAAGTTTAGTTGTATATTGCTTAGCGACGTGACTTTTAGCTGCATATGTTTTAAAATCAACTAGAAGCCAGTGAGGCAAGTTAGGTTTGGTGGACCTCATTAGGTTAGCCCTTGGTTTCACCACCCCACCCTCAAAGCCCCGTCAACCATCCCTTCTTTTTCTGCCTTTTCTATCCTCACCACCTCTTCTCCCCAGCAGGGTCTTACCCCCTCCTTCATGCTTCCAGAAACCCCATCCCACGGCTGCATCATAGTACTTATTGTACGTGAACTGTAGTATCTGCCTATCTGCTGTATTCATTGCATTTTATCTGTGGCCTTCATGTATCTGATCCCATCTGCTGGGTAATACATCTTGAGTGTGGGGACTTTTGTATTACCAGAATCCCATACATATCCTGGCGCATAGGCGATCAATGAATATTGGTTGGAAAAGGGTTTGGAAATTGGGGGATAAAAGTAGGGTCTTGGCTTGGAAGTCCTTGGAATTCTACCTCTGGGAATGGATCGCTTAGGCTTGCTTTGTCACTATGTCGGATCTAAAACCAGGTTGGGCCAGATCTGATCCAACATATCCAGCAGAGAATATGTAATTAACCAGACACACACATTAATTTTTAATCTTCCATTCCTTGCCTGTCAACATGTCTTTCTCACTTCTCAAGGAGGATATGATTATCCCATGATGTTTTTCTTCGTGTACTCATTTCGCCTCCTCTTTCTTCTTCAAACATGTCCAAGGAAGTGTCAGAAATATTTCTCATTTTAATCTGTCTCAAGAAGGCCAGGTAGCCAGCTAAGAATAGCCATCAGGAAATAAGAGAATACCAAGACTAAATTCTGAGTTGCTTCTTTACAACTAGAAAGCTGAATACGTTTAAGGCTTGAAAGGACAACACCCTTCAAAGGGGGCAGAGGTTTTATTTCATCCATTATGTGGTCTTCAGCATAATGCTCATTTCATTCACTGGCTGCGATGGAGATTTATGGAATGAATGTTATCACGAGCTGAGACGTAATGAGATCTCAACCGTATCTCCTGGATGTAGTGGAAAGCAACCATTTTGGTAATAAATAGAGGACAGCATCTAATTTGTAAATTCCTTTTTCCGTTGCTAAGTTTAATCAGATCAGTGAAACTGAAGGGAATTGTTGATGACCAAAAATTATTTTCCATGCCTTAATCTGGCCAGGAAACATTACTCCTAATGGAAATGGCATGTTGCTCTGGCAATGGAAGGGGATGACATTTGTCGTTAGACTAACCCAATTGTTGCGTATTGAAAAATATGTTTAGACCAAAATCTATTTAAAACCCAACAGAAGCTGAGGCCCCATGTTGCCCTGGTACTGGTATTACTGGTTGATAGAAGTAAAAACTCTTTCCAGTTAAACTACAGAGATCTGTAGCAGTGGCCATCCTAAAGATTTCTTCCTGACCCCACTGAACAGCCAGAGCAAGGCCAGAAGGACCACCATGGAGCCCAAACTGTGGTCACAAGTGACCTTTCCGGAATGGCAGAGAGTGGGTTCAGAGAACAGAACACAATCCCTGGCAGGGCCTTGGCTTACTTTAGGGTTAAAAAAAATTCCAGGGGGCACAAAAGGGAGTTGAACGCAGCTCTCTTTTTTCCACCTGTGCTTCAATTTTTTTTCGTGATTAATCACAAAGATCATTTCCAGGATAGGGACCGTGCCATAGGTAAGTGACTGTTAACACCCAGTAGGAACTTCATGAATACTGCATGATGAGAATGACAGCAATGAGGAGCACATCTGAGAAGCTGATGGCCCCAGAGGGAACGTGGCTAACTGTGACATCTTCAGGGGGTGGCCCTGAGAATGCTGTATCCCTTCCAGTAAGAGTACCGTCTCCAGGTGACCTTTAGGTACAAAGCAAGGGGTCCTAAGGACATTCTTCTCTTGGTCTGCACTTGCTTTTGTATTCCCCAGTACATATGCCCAGTGTCCAGACATCCTACACACTCAGAGCTCTAATATTGAATATGAGGAACGACGGCTGCTCGCTTATCAAGCACCTCCTTTTGCCCATATTATCTTTGCCCTCACTTCACCCTCTGAGACTGGTATGATCTCCATTCTCAGATGAGAAAAGCAAGATTCAGATCATTGGCCCGAGGCCGGTTGGCTAACAGGAGGTTTACCTAGGCTCACACCCAGGCACGCCCCATCTGACTCAAAAGCCTTCCCTCTTTCTCTTTTGTCAGAGAGGCAAGCACATGGTAGACCCCCAGAATCATGAGCCTGGTGATAGGAGGAGAAGTGGAGTGGAAAGAAGCTCTAGAAAGGGAGTATGGAGACCTGGTTCCTAGTCCCAGCTCTGATACTAACTGACCCTGTGACCCTGAACAACCCTTTCCTCCTGGGCCTCAGTTTCCTCATATGTAAAAGTAATACCCAAAGGATCTCTGATCGTCTGTTAATCTTTCTGCATTCTAATCCCCTTGAAGCCCCCTCCAGCCCCGTCTTTCTCTTGGAGTCTCATATTCTGAACAAGTGTGTGACTAAGCTGAGGAGAGGATGCCCTCATTTTGCAAACAGACGCTTCTTCCGTCTTGGCCAGGCAGCAGAGGTCACAAGAGAGGAAGTGTCCACTGCGTAAGGACTCTGGGCAGCTTCTCTGCCAGCATGCATCCTGCAGCTGACTCTTTCCTCGGGGCCCACACTCTTTCCTGCCCTTTTCCCAGAGCCTCTACCCTGACAACGTCTATCTTTACCTTGAGAGCACTGAACAGTAGAACCTCAGTGCTGGGAGGTGTCCTGAGGCTCTCTCCTTCTCTCCCGTCATCCCCACCTATGCATGAAACTCCTCTACAACACCTTCACTACGGAGTCCGTCCACCCTGCTTCCCACACACTCTCCATGTAGGAACTTACCAGTCACAACAAACCCTTCCATCTTTGTGCAAGCCCCAGTTGCTGGAAGGTTCTTCCAGCTGACACCTGCAGCTATTGAGTGGCAGTGGAAAGACAGTGTCCGGGGTGCAGCAGCATCCTCCCGATGGTGTGGTGAATTATCCTGGCATGGTGAATTACTCACACTAATTGCTTTTCTGTCCCTACGCTCCCTCCTGCCTTACTTTCCATGAGGGGTTGTGCTTTTGAGATCATTTCCCACCGCATCTCCCTTCGTCCTCCCAGTGACTCTATGAGGGAAGGACTGAGCTGCTACACCGTGCGCCTTCTCAAACAAGGAGCCGGCACTGAGCACAGAGGGGCTCTTGCCTCTGGCCCAGGCAGGCTTCAGGGACCTCTCTGCCTCTGTCTGCCTCTCTCCCTCCCACCCCTCGACACAGTCCTTCCTTCCTCTCCGACGTGTGTGCTTGGGCACTCCCATCTGCAAGGAGGCCCGCTCCCCCACAGTATTACTGAGATAATAACCGGCCACTGTCTCCTTTCTGCTTTCCCCAAATCAGGCACATCCCAGCTTCACCATCCAGGTAGTTGTTACTCTTGTAATGTAAGCAGCGAAAGCGATAGAGCAGCTTGAATCTGCCGAAGGCCCATCTCTGGCTGGACAGACCCTCCGATGCCTGTCTTCACACAGCCCACACGCCCACACAGCCCAACACTCCCATTCCTCACCCCAAGAGCCTTCCTGTGTTCCATCCGCCAGGACCAGGACTCCATCCCCAAATCAGAACCTCTGTGTCCTTTCCTTCCTTCTGGGTTTCCTGGGCCACTGAGCCTGCAGCGTGAATCCTAGAATTTAAGACTCAGAAGGAGAGCGGTCACAGAGAGGTGGCAGCGTACCCCAGGCAGTCGGGCCCAGGTGAACCCAAGGTCACGCCTCACATTTCAAGTCCATTTCAGGATCATTAGCATTCCCACTTCCTGTCATGCCTCCAGGCCTTTTGCTTGTGGAAGACAGTGGTCCCTGTTCTCTGGATTTCAAAGACCATTTCTCTCTTCTGAAGGAAGAACAATCAGCGTCCCCAACAAGCCCAGCTCTCCTGAGAAATGACAGAATAGTTCTAAGATTCGGGCAAAGAGGGAGGAGGGATGAAGGGTGAAGAAGGCCTTTGATTCAGACTCAGCCTTGAGAGGAAGGATCTGGAGGGAGAGGCTGTTCAGTGGAATAATGAGAGTGACAGAGGCCGGCGTTCATCCCCATCTGTTCTCTTTGCACTTTTGGTTTGGGGTCAGTTTCTCCTTCAATGTGCTTGGCTTAGAGCTGCCCCAGCTGCTGTGGGCATGAAAACCACTGCCCACCAGACCCCACATCTTGGCCCTTACCCAAAATAAGCCAGGAGGGAGGAAGGAGCTCATGGGTGGGTGGCTGGATAAATGGCTCTGAATAATGGATCAAACATTGAATGAGTGAAGCAGGGCACACCCTGTCCCTTGGCCCCAAGATGCTCATTCATACCCCTCTCTGAGAGTGAAGGAGAAACAAAAGAAAGCTGAATTTGGGGTGTGTGCCCCAGTGCCAGCCAGTCTCTCCAGGTTGCCCCGATGCCTCCAGTGCAAGTCCCCAGCCATGCGCCTGCCCTGGGGCACTCCCATCTGCCCTCCCAGGGAAGGCGGCTTGGTGCAGCAGAGGTGTGTGCTCTCTGGGCGCTTCGGTGGAGAGGAAAGGACAGGGGAGTCAGGATACAAGGGCTAGTAGAGTCTGCTAGGTGGGGCTAGGGCAGCCTCACTCTTCCTTGTCCCGGAAGCACATGTCAAAGGCGCCAGGGCCGGGGAGCAGCAGGGAACAGAGGCTGGAGAAGACCTGCGCCCCTGTCCCAGTTCTGCTCTCAGCAGCCTCAGTTTCCTCATCTTCACCTGTGGCTGGAGACGCCTTCCCCAGTAGTCTCCCCGGGTTGTCGTGAGCATTAAATGAGGTGATGTCATGTGAGTGCTTGAACAGCACACGCTGCTGGACTCTCTAAACAAAGAACCATGTGTGTCAGAGCACCAAGCTCCCTGGCACAAATAGCAAATACCTCAGGAAAAAGGACCATTCTGGGATGCTACGTAGGTCAAGGGGCCTTCAGGGAGGTGGTCGGAGTTGGAGGGTAGGTAGGAAGGCTTTTGTGCATGTGGGGGAGCGGTGGGGATGGAATTCCAAGAGTGGGGCAGCAGGGCAGAGACCCCAACACAGGTACATAACTCCCGGCAAGCACCCTGGGTGCATTAAGCCCTCTGTCAATGGTGTCAAAGCAAGAGGAACCGTGTGCGGCATGTTCTGGAGGCAGAGGGTAGGGCTGAGTGCATGGATCAGAGGGCGAATGCTGGAAAGGGAAGGTGTGGTTTGATGGGTAGAGTGAAAGCGGTTTACCCAGGGCCCTGGGAGCCAGGCCAAGGGTCCCGTGTGCTGAGTGATAGTGATATGACATGGTGAAGTCCCTGCTGAGAAAGACTCCTCCAGAAGACGAGAAAATTACGTGTGGGCTTCAAGCTCCTCTCTCTCTGTGCTGAGAGTCCCCTTACAACCAACAACTTACTGTTTCATCCAGTCAACCCACTCCTTTCTTGTGTACAGCTCAATTTTTTTTTTTAAAAGGCAAAGAAATCTTAGAGATCTCCTCTCAACCTTCACCTCCCCCATCCCTTCAGCAAATGCTTACCCAGGCTTTGCCTGGAAACTTCTGCTAATGAGCAAGTCCTCATCTCTGCAGGTAGCCAGGCCATTTGGAAAATGTTTCATCCATTAGGGCACGACCTTCCCCCTCCAGTTCTCCTCCTTTGGTGCAGTGCCCTCTAGAACTACTCTGGGCAGGCGGTGTCGTCCTCTCGTGTAAAAAGACTTCAGATATTGGAAGGTGGTGGTGAGGTCTCTTAGGGTCTCCTTATCTAAATTAAACCTTTCCATTTTTTTTCCTGCTGTTCTCTTTAAGTGACACAACATGACATACTGGCCCTTCCCCATCACAGAACTCTATTATTGTTCCCTTTAAACATGATCCTGAGCACTGAACCTCTGTCCTAAGGGGGTGTGCCTGATACAGGGGAGAGGGAAGGCCTTCCTCCCTGGGTCTTTGCCTGTAGCAGTGAGCCTGGAAATGCATGAAGCCACAGGACCTCTCACGAAAGATGTGGGCAATTAAAGCAGCCAGAGCCGGGCGCTGGTGGCTCACGCCTGTAATCCCAGCACTTTGGGAGGCCGAGGCAGACAGGTCACAAGGTCAGGAGATCAAGACCATCCTGCCAAACACGGTGAAACCCCATCTCTAATAAAAATACAAACAATTAGCCGGGCTTGGTGGCGGGCGCCTGTAGTCCCAGCACTTTGGGAGGGCGAGGTGGGATGATCACTTGATCCCAGGACTTCGAGACCAGTCTGGGCAATGTAGTGAAACCCCATCTCTATTAAAAAATAATAATAATAATAAAATAATTAGTCAGGTGTGGTTGTGTGGGCCTGTAATCCTAGCTACTTGGGAGGCTGAGGCAGGAGCATCACTTGAACCCAGGAGATTTAGGCTGCTGCGAGCTGTGATCACGCCAACGCACTCCAGCCTGGGTGACAGCAAGACCCTGTCTAAAAAAAAAAAACAAACAAAAACACACACATAAAGTAGCCAGATGGAGCAAAGACTGCACCAGGGCAAGGAGGAGGAAAACAAACTGCAAGCATCCAGCAGGCAGAGTTGGGAGAAGAATTAAAGCAAAGGACGTGCCACATAGCGGGGCAAGCTGATCGATATCCTGACAGCTGCCCATAAACTCGTTCATGAAATTATGGGGCTGAAGAGACACCATGGGGTTGGAGTTAAAATGACTCACTTCACATAAATGTCATCAATGGCGGCAGCCTAGAAATTTAAGGCAGCAATTTATTTGCCTGCTGGAAAGGAAGACACAAATGAGACCTGTCTGAGGAAGTCTTGCTCCGTACTCAAGATGGCTCTCCCTCTGTGGATAGTGCTGGGCCCCTGTAGAGCCTCATTGCAGGAAATCTGACCTGGTCATCAGCAGCAGAAAGCAGTGAAGCAGGAAAGATGGGGCCCAAGAGATGAGAGAAAAATGAGGGCAAATCGTGAGCTCTGCATAGCTTTGTGAACGGCAAAGAACAGGGTGCAAACGTCAAAACTCATCCATAGTAAAACTCTGACTTCTGTACAGGAGAGGGAGCCTGGGGCCTGTGTCCATCCTTGATGCTTTTCTGACCAAGGGTGGGCTCCTGGCCTCTCCGTGATGTGCATCAATGGCGAGTGAGAAAGGGAGGCAGCACTGATGGTGGAAAGAGGTTCAGAACTCCACCACCGTCTGCCTATGCAACTCTGGACAAGCCGGTGACCTTCTCTGGACCTTAACATTCTCACCTATACAATGAAGAGCTAGGTGGGGGCACAGTAGCTCATGCCTGTAATCCCAACATTTTGGAAGGCTATGCGGGAGGATTGCTTGAGGCCAGGAGTTCAAGACCAACCTGGGCAACATAGTGAGACCTTGTCTCTACAAAAAAATTTAAAAATTAGCCATGTATGGTGGTGCATGCCTGTGGTCCCAGCTACTCTCAAGGCTGTGGTAGGAGGATCACTTGAGACCGGGAGCTGGAGGCTGCAGTGAGCCAAGATCATGTCACTGCACTCCAGCCTGGGCAACAGAGTGAGACTCTGTTTCAGAAAAAATAAAAAGTCAAATGAAGGGCTGGCCTACAATCCTACAGACCCCTTCTGACTGCAATGATGTTATGATTAAGATCTCCATTTTACACTGGGAAAACTGAGCCACAGAAGAGTGAGGTCACATAGCTTCAAGTGGCAGAGCCAGGATCCAAACTCAGGCCCCTGGCCCCCGAGCCCATGCTCCTAACCACGCTGCCTGCTGACTGCCTCCTTCTGCCCAGGGGAGCCGGCAGGGAGGCCCTGGGCAGGATCATAAAATAAGTGCCTTCTCCCCAGGACCACCACCTGCACCCGCTGCCCTCCTCCTTCACTTAGTGATGCCAGCACATCCTCAGGGCTCTCTTACCCTTGCTGTCTCATGATAGATAGGAAAAGGCTTTATAATTTCATCAATAGACATTATAGCTAAGAGGATGGACTTGGCATCAGATACACCCGGGTTCAAATCCTGAATCTTATTGGCGCTTGCTTGGAGAAAATGACTTAATTCTCTAAGCATCAATTTTCTCATCCAAAAAAATGGGGACATCTAATGCCTCCCTCATAGGGTTACATCAGTTAATATATGTAAAGTGCATGGAAGAGTAGTTGGCATGTAGTGAATGACTGAGAAACTGAGCTGTTATTGTTAATAAGAAGATAGAAATGGCTGGATGTTGCTATTGCACACTCGGGGGACCAGGCCTTAAAATCAAGGAATGGCCATTAGGTGTCATGGAACCGGGTTGGAGGAGGATTGGGGGTGCAAATCATTCTCTATCCCTTTCCAATCATACCACATGGGTGACCATCTGGCATATGGCACTTAGCACTTAAAAGGACACTACTAACGTCCTTTTAGTAGTGAGAACTGTGTTTCCAAAGGAGTCCTCTAGAGAAAGACCTCCACACTGCATGTCCAGAAGATCCCTGTCCCATCCCTAATGGTTGCAGGCAAGCTGTGTTTTCCCCTTAGGGTGTCTCGCCCTCCTGTGCAGTCAGATAGTCTGTTTTCCCCATAGTGAGCATGTCGCAGGCTGCTGTGCCATCTCTAGTGAAGGTGGGGTGGGGGTGGGAGAGGGTGTGTGCTAAAGTTTAAAAGTTTGGTGGGTGCAGCTAAACTTCCTGCCCCTGCCCCCTCCCTGCCCCGTCCGCCTCCCCACCAACCCAGCAGCAATAGCCAAGGCAGCCTGACAGACTCCGTGGTGCCATAATGGTGCAGAGAGATTTTCTGCTTGGAAGCACAGGATGTTTATGGCCTGCTGAGATCACAATAACCCTGGCTTTCTTCTTTGGATTATGGCTGCAGATCAAGGGCGGCATTTATGCCTCCTCCCAGTTTATAGCAGTGATCATAATTATGATCATGGCAGAGCGTGCGTCTATTGTGCCTTTTTAATAAGGCTACTTTGTTTGGCTTCTTAATATTTAATCCTGTTTTATATTTACTTTCTGATGGCTTAAAATCAACCAGGTTTTAATTGCTTAGGCAGAGGAAGCCTAGCTGGGCCTGGGCTGGCAGGGAGTTGTTGAGAAGGTTCTGGAAGCTGATGGCACCTTTCTCTGTGACCTTTCAACCCAAGCAGGCTGCTGTAGCCTGGGGACCACGTTTCTTTTTCTCTTCTCTTTTTCTCTCGTCCACTCTTTCCTCTTATTCTACAACCTTCTTTTCTCTTTTGCTTTTCCTTTCCTTTCTTTTCCTTAGAAGAAATCCTCAATTTACCCTCTGGTTCAATTTATCCTCGTAAGAGACCAAAGTTTTACTGTGACCTGTCAAAGTTTTGGAGCTACTTAGGACAAGGCGAGGACTGTCTTTGTTGTTTTTCCCGGACTTACAGTATTAGAGACTCCTAAGGCTCCAAACTGGGCAGGCACATATGAAGAGTCCCTTCACCTATCCACTTGAGAATACGTGTGGCCAGGTGCTTGATCTATCCAACCGTAGAAGAGTCATAAAGAATAACTTTCCAAGTTATTGTTTTCCGAAAAAGAAAATTAAATCAGATGAAACGTGCCGTGCCACAGTTCCTGCATTCCTGGGAAGTAACACAACCGGGTCGCTCAGTTCTGTTCTGCTGTGGGGCTGGAGCAACCCTGCTACAGGCCCCTGCACCACCAGCTCTCAGCAGCAGTCCAGCCTGCAAATGTGCACTCCAGCAACGTCGCCTGATGGGGCTGAAAAAGGCCTGGACTCAAGACCTGTCATTCTCTGCCATTTACTAGCTCTCCCCTTGGGCACCTAACTTCAGCCTTTGGGGACTACACTTCCTTTTGTCAGTGGGGATAATATCTACCTTGCCTGTGCCGTAGGGGTATGTCGGTCAGGGTCTCCGTGGAAACAGAAAGTACTCTTAAACTAGGTGACTTAAGGAGGGTTTCGTAAAGATGCAGACAGGGTTTAAGGAAGCCAGCAAGGACCCCAGGGTAGCAGCTGTGTGGATCTGTTACTGGTAAAGGCTGGAGGAACTAAGTGAGGGGCATCCTTGGAGTCAGAGCAGCTATGTGGAGAGGGCCATGGCGCAGACACGTGGCCTTGGGCAGCAAGAAGCAGCCAGTCTACACCCACCCTGTGTGCTGGAGTTGGGGAGTGGACGCCCCACCTCTCTCTCCTCGGCTCCAGCCACAGACGTCCTGCTAGTGCTGCCCATTGGCCGGCCCAAGCGGGAAGCAAGTTCAGCTTCCTGGAGCACCAGGCCCGGGGAGAGGGGAGGAGAGTGGGTCTGAGGATAGACGTCAACTGTCCAGCACCTAGGAGTCCCCTTAAAACTCCATGATGATATGAAGTGTTATTCTAGGGAGAGGGTGAAACCAAAACACAGATCCAGTTTTTTACTTAAAATTCTCACAGACTCCAGTGTTGCAAGAGCTCAGACGAGCAGACGCGGTGGGCAGGAGGGTGGTCCTGGGAGCTGCCACAGATGTGAACTGGGCCTCTGAGAAGGGATGAAATTTGGATAGATCAGGGGTCAGCCAACTTCTTCTTGAAAGGGCCAGAGAGTGAATATCAAAGGCTTTGCAGGCCACACAGAGCCTCTACGGAAACTACTCCCCTCCACTGCTGTGGTGTGAGAACGGTGGTAGACGACACACACAGGGCAGAGCAGTCCCAGGAGGACTCAAAAAGACAGGGCAGGCTGCAGTGCGCTGACCCCTGGAATACGTGCAGGGAGGTGGACAGGCACTCCAGGGGCAGGGCATGACGTAGGGCCCTGTGCATGGGAAAGACCGGAGGTTGGAAGGGAGCCAGCATGTTGAAGGGTGGTGAGGAGGGCAACCCGGCGTGGACGGAGTTTCTGCAGGAAGTCTCGGGACATGAGAGGGTGCCGACGGTGTCTTAGTCGGCCGGGGCTGCCTACCAGCGTATCACAGACCCAGGGACTGGAACAGCAGGAACCGATTTTGTCAGTCTAGAGGCTGGAAGTCTGAGATCAAGGTCCTGGCAGGCTTGGTTCCTCCTGAGGGTCGCGAGGGAAAAGGGGTCAGTCCCCAGGCCTCTCTCTGGCTTGCAGGTGGCTGTCTTGTCTCTGCATCTTCACATCGTCTTCCCTCTGTACCTGTCAGTGGGCACTGTTGTTCTGCTCATAAGGATCCAGTCACACTGGATTCAGCCTGCCCTCATGACCTCATGTTAATCTATGACCTCCTTCAAGACTCTGTCTCCAAATATGGCCACGCTCAGAGGTACGGGGGGCTGGGACTTCAGCATCTGAATTTCCGAGGAGACATAACTCAACTCATAGCAGATAAGATGAAGCCAAATTACAGGGCGTTTTAGATACCAGATTGGAGTCAATGAGGTAGGAAATGAGGAATCCTTTTGCTTGTTAACCGTAAGTCTGATTAGTACTTTGAGAAAATAAATACAAATTATGCCACTCATATACAAAAAAATGTAGTAAGATGGGCACCTGGCCAAGTATATGGCAAAGTCGATTCCTCACTTCCATCCTGGAGTGCCTGGAAGCCTGGACACTGGATCCCAGCAGACTGGTGACCTGGACTCAGCCGTTGGCCTTGTATGACATCCCACCACCCTGGAGAAGTTTGGGTGGGGCAAGCAGTGCTCCCGATACCCCTAGCCACTGCCTGGGATGTCTGGGCCTGAGGCATCAACCCTCTTCCTCCCAGAGGAGGCGTAAGATTGACAGCAGCTGGTGAGCTCTCTGGCCTTGGATAACGAGCTACCAGCTAAGTTCCGGAATACAGACGGGGCATTTTTCTTAGCAAATCTCATGAGAGGCCAGCCGCTCCTGCTGACAGGCACATCGGGACATTACAAAGCTCCATCCCTGGGACAAAGTCAAAGCTATTTTGGGTGACCAAAGGTTTCGGAACTAGGCAGATTGTTTCATCTCGCCCCACATCCATCCCTCGTTCTCTCATGTGGAGCTTTGCTCTGGTGCCACTCACTCAGTCATGACACATAAAAAGCTCTGAGACGGGGGCCTCAGGAACAGGCCGGATACTCTCTAGCAGGATGGTCCTCCCTGTCCTGCCAGTCTCGGGACGGGAAGGAAGGGAGTCAGGATGTGGCAGGGAGGAAGGAAATGAGACTACAGCAGCGGGCACCAAAGAAGATTTTGCTGTTTCCTTCGTGGATTTCTTGCTGTCACCTTAGTGCCTTTTTTTCTTTTTTATCAAAACTAAAGTGGTTCTGACTCTCAATCCTTTGCCAAAACCCCTTCTGGAGTCATTTTTTATTCATGTGGATGACTTTGGCCATCTTTGGACACATCATGCTGGCCTCATGGTGGCTAAATGAGATCTAATTTCTTTTTAAGGAGAACATGAGTGTTCGCACACTGGCATAGCCTGCAGCAGATTCACTACGTGGAGACTTGCTTTCAGCAATATAGGGAACTGTCAAGAGAGTCATTCATTTTATAGAGAGCTCACTTCCTATGGGGAAAAGTGAGGCTTGTGTGCTCTAAGCCTGCCCATTCTCTGTTGACCACAGCTGTAGAAAGGCTGGCCCGCTGATCGCTGCAGCCATACTTTCAAAGCACCACCTGGTGTTTAATAGAGGATTCCCAAATTTCAGTGAGTAAACCCTCAGAGGGTTTGCAAACCCAAACACCAAGGAAGGTCAATCTACACAATGGCTTAGCTCTAGTCCTCCCCCACTAGCACAGCTGGCATGCTTCCAGTTTCAAGAGATTATCCCAGGGAGAAAATGACTTTTTATAATCTCCCCAGTAGTCACACAACTATTCCCAAAGCAGGTCAGGGGAGACATTGGTTGCCATAAGACAATAACTGGGCACCTCTCTTGAGACATAGAAATAGTCCTACTAAGCACTGTTCAAGCAAGAGTGGCCACCAAGAGTATATGTTTGTGGGGTCGGGGGGAGAAGACACTAATTAAAGGATGTAATCAGTTATTGGCAAGTTGGCCATACAACTTGCTGTAGCGGTTGATAATATTACGAAAAATGCAATGATGTTAGCCATCTTGAGCTACCAGCCAAGTTCCAGAATACAGACTGGGCATTTTCTTAGCAAATCTCCTGAGAGGCCAGCCACTCCTGCTGGCAGATGTTTCTTACACTTTCAAAGAAATCTCATTTTCTTGTGGAGTCTTCTCAGCAGAAGCAAGGGACTGGAGAGCCCAGAGAAACACATTTGGTCCACAGCACTTGGTAAGAGGGAAGTTAGAAAATTGGAAAACAAGCTTCCTGTCTAGCTTTCTTCCCCAGCATTCTCCTTCCCAGATCCATTCGATAAAGCATATTGTGCCTTATAAAGGATGTACTAGTATGACATTGCCTGCAGATGAGCAGACAATCAAGCTTCACTTCTAAGGACATTGGAGTAAGTTGTCTTTAGAGAAAAGGTGCCCCTTAGTTTCCAACCAACTCCTCATTTGAATGGCCGAGGGAGGGGTCAGGCTTTCCATCTCATCCATTGAATAAGTATCCAGCATTCATGATTCTAAACTTTCAACAATTTGGACATTCAGCTTCCTAGAAGTTTTCCTTGAGGAATCAGCTTTGATACCACTATGTAATCCCTTGATAATAGGAACACAAACACCATTTCACCATTTTATTCCTGCAGGTGCTTGTGGGATAAACTATCACAAATTAATAGGCACTAATGTGTTCATATAGTGCTTCTTCCAAGTGAGATATTTTTATTTCAGAAAGGAACTTTAGATACATGCCATGCCCCAAAAGAAAGATCTGAGACTTCCGTGAACCATCCAGGGAGATGATTTAGTTGCTCTTCAGATCATTTTTCCATACAGGTGACTGCCAACTTGGTCCCCATGAAAGACCAATCCTGGTCAAATTCAGGTTTATAAAGTGATCATACAGTCGCTTCTGAAATTGGACAAGATAGGACACTTAGGATGTCAGAGCCAAAAGCTGAATAACGCTTCTGCATGGAAGGTGTCAATGTTCTGGACTCTCCACCACTAAGCGGGGCTCTCATCCCCTCAGACAGCCACCACACAGATAGAAACTTGGAGACTGGCAGCCTACATCTACCCCCTACATCTCCAGATAAAAGACCATTCATTATGAGAGTCCCATGTTAGTGACTGTTTGAGACATGCCTTTCCCTAGAAGGGAAACTTGAACCAAGTGGCTCATTTCAGCTCCTAACTCTCAGTGCTTTTTGCATGTGGGATTTCTGAGAAGTGAAAAAAAAAAAAAAACCCTGCCAGTTATGAAGTTTCTGTGCATTCCACACTTTGTGCCTTAAAGACGAGTGTGTGAGACACAGCCCTTCAGGTTAAAAATAGGTATGGCCCTTTTCTATCACTAGCCAGTCTCCAAAATTCTCCTTACCAGGCAACATCCAAGGAAGTCCATTGAGTATAATCTGCGTTCTAGGAGAAGAGGATGAAATATAGAAAAACCTAAGACTTGGGTTGCCCCACCCCTCATGCCTTTCCCGGAAGTGATGGGGCCGCCCATGAGTTCAGCCGGGCACATGCTTCCTTCTGTGAGTGGTGACCGACTTCCCGCCTGCATTCGCTGCCACTCATTAATATTAGGTTGGTGCAAAAGAAATTGTGATTTCAGATTGTGAATTTTAAATCATTATAACTAGGGTCAAACACATCTTTATTAATCAAAATAGGAACCATTACAATCAACACATTTTTGCCAACAAGAGATGAGATTTGTATTCCTATTATGTAAAAATCCATGCTTCCAGATTCAACAAACTCTTGGAAAGCATTTTCCCTGCAAAAAGTCGAGATGCTTGAAGAAGTGGTGGTTGGATGGCAAGAGGTCAAGTGAATATGGCAGATGAGGCAAAACTTTGTAGCCCAATTGGTTCAACTTTTAAAGCATTGGTTGTGCGACACGCGGTCCTGCATTGTTGTGGAAAAGAATTGGGCCCTTTCTGTTGGCCAATGCCAGCTGCAGGCATTGCAGTTTTTGATGCATCTCATTGATTTGCTGAGAATGCTTCTTAGATGTAATGGTTTCGCTGGGATTCAGAAAGCTGTAGTGAATCACACTAACAGCAGACCACTAAACAGTGATCATGACTTTTTTTTGGTGTAAGTTTGGCTTTGGGAAGTGCTTTGGAGCTTCTTCTCCCTCCAGCCACTGAGCTGGTCATTGCTGGTTGTCATATAAAATCGACTTTTCCTCACACATCACAATTTGATCAAGAAATAGTTCGTTGTTGTTGAGTAGAATAAGAGAAGATGACATTTCAAAACAATGTGTTTTTTTGTTTGTTTGTTTTTTGTTTTGTTTTGTTTTTGCTCAGCTCATGAGGCACCTACTTATCGAGCTTTTTCACCTTTCAGTAAGCTTCAAATGCCAAACAACCATAGAATGGTTGACATTGAGTTATTCAGCAACTTCTCGTGTAGTTGTAAGAGGATCAGCTTCGATGATGGCTCTCCATTGGTCGTCATCAACTTCCCATGGCCTGCCATTATGCTCCTCATCTTCTTCATTATGCTCCTCGTCTTTACAAAACTTTTTGAACCACCACTGTGGTGGATGTTCATTAGCAGTTCCTGGGCCAAATGAGCTGTTGATGTTGCAAGTTGTCTCCACTGCTTTATGACCCAAATCACTCGAATTTGCTCTTTGTCTAACATCATTTCCATAGTCTAAAATAAACATAAAATAAACAGCAAGTAATACATCATTCACAAAAAAAAAAAAGAAAATGCCCATTAAAATGAAGTATAACATAACCAAATTTATTTAAGAACATATTTCAATACCAAACGGCAAATTCCAACAATGCAAAAACCACAATTCCTTTTGCACCCTGCATAGTGACCTCGCAGAGGCACAGCTCATGCCAGTTCTTTCAGATGAAATGGGAAAACTTTATCTGAGCAATTAGCTAAAGCACTTGACATCCAGAACTCCAAGTCCATACAGAACATCCCCTTCCGCATGCAGTGATTAGTGTCTTCATGCTCTCCAGTGCAATGGCTAGTGTCTTCACACTCTTCCATGTAGTAGCTGGAGTCTTCACACTCTCCTATGCAGTGGCTGGTGTCTTCACACTCTTCCATGCAGTAGCTGGAGTCTTCACACTCTGCTATGCAGTGGCTGGTGTCTTCACACTCTTCCATGTAGTGGCTGGTGTCTTCATGCTCTCCCATGCAGTGACTGGTGTCTTCACACTCTCCCATGCAGTGGCTGGTGTCTTCACACTCTTCCATGCAGTAGCTGGTGTCTTCACACTCTTCCATGTAGTAGCTGGTGTCTTCACACTCTTCCGTGCAGTGGCTGGTGTCTTCACACTCTCCCGTGCAGTGGCTGGAGTCTTCACATGCTCCCGTGCAGTGGCTGGTGTCTTCATGCTCTCCCATGCAGTGACTGGTGTCTTCACACTCTTCCATGCAGTAGCTGGAGTCTTCACACTCTCCCGTGCAGTGGCTGGTGTCTTCACACTCTCCCATGCAGTGGCTGGTGTCTTCACACTCTTCCATGCAGTAGCTAGGGTCTTCACACTCTCCTATGCAGTGGCTGGTGTCTTCACATTCTTCCATGCAGTAGCTGGGGTCTTCACACTCTCCCGTGCAGTAGCTGGGGTCTTCACACTCTCCCGTGCAGTGACTGGTGTCTTCACACTCTTCCGTGCAGTAGCTGGTGTCTTCACACTCTTCCATGCAGTGGCTAGGGTCTTCACACTCTCCCGTGCAGTGGCTGGTGTCTTCACACTCTCCCGTGCAGTAGCTGGAGTCTTCACACTCTGCTATGCAGTGGCTGGTGTCTTCACACTCTCCCGTGCAGTAGCTGGAGTCTTCACACTCTGCTATGCAGTGGCTGGTGTCTTCACACTCTTCCATGTAGTGGCTGGTGTCTTCATGCTCTCCCATGCAGTGACTGGTGTCTTCACACTCTCCCATGCAGTGGCTGGTGTCTTCACACTCTTCCATGTAGTAGCTGGTGTCTTCACACTCTTCCGTGCAGTGGCTGGTGTCTTCACACTCTCCCATGCAGTGGCTGGAGTCTTCACATGCTCCCGTGCAGTGGCTGGTGTCTTCATGCTCTCCCATGCAGTGGCTGGTGTCTTCACACTCTCCCATGCAGTGGCTGGTGTCTTCACACTCTCCCATGCAGTGGCTGGTGTCTTCACACTCTCCCATGCAGTAGCTAGGGTCTTCACACTCTCCTGTGCAGTGGCTAGTGTCTTCACACTCTTCCATGTAGTAGCTGGAGTCTTCACACTCTCCTATGCAGTGGCTGGTGTCTTCACACTCTTCCATGTAGTAGCTGGTGTCTTCACACTCTCCCTTGCAGTGACTGGTGTCTTCACGCTCTCCCATGCAGTGGCTGGTGTCTTCACACTCTTCCATGCAGTAGCTAGGGTCTTCACACTCTCCCGTGCAATGGCTGGTGTCTTCACACTCTTCCATGCAGTAGCTAGGGTCTTCACACTCTCCCGTGCAGTAGCTGGGGTCTTCACACTCTCCCATGCAGTGGCTGGTGTCTTCACACTCTCCCGTGCAGTGACTGGTGTCTTCATGCTCTCCCATGCAGTGGCTGGTGTCTTCACACTCTTCCGTGCAGTGGCTGGTGTCTTCATGCTCTCCTGTGCAGTGGCTGGAGTCTTCACACCCTCCTGTGCAGTGGCTAGTGTCTTCACACTCTTCTGGAGCACTCTCCTCTTCAGCTGTAGCCCAGACCCAGCAGAACTCACAGAATTCTTCTCCCTTATTTACAAACTTCCTCAAATGACCACCCATTGACAGGCAATTTAACAACTTATTGGCCCATTTAATTAAAAGCAGACACATATATGTTTTGGGTATGAGCCCTAGGACTTTGATGGGTCTTTGCTGAATAGAATTGAATTATTAGCTGGGCGCGGTGGTTCACACCTGTAATCCCAGCACTTTGGGAGGCCGAGGCGGGCAGATCACGCGGTCAGGAGATCGAGACCATCCTGGCTAACACAGCGAAAGCCCGTCTCTACTAAAAATACAAAAAAGTAGCCGGGCATGGTGGCGGGCGCCTGTAGTCCCAGCTACTTGGGAGGCTGAGGCAGGAGAATGGTGTGAACCCGGGAGGTGGAGCTTGCAGTGAGCCGAGATTGTGCCACTGCACTCCAGCCTGGGCGACAGAGCGAGACTCTGTCTCAAAAAAATAAATAAATAAATAAAAAGAATGGAATTTTGAACTGAACAAAGGAGCAAGCAGGTCAATGGGTTGTTTTTCCACCTGCGAGTGACTCTATCCAGGTGCAAATAGCAAGGAAACCCTTGAATCCACTACAGGTGAAAGTTTTGCAGTGTGGTCCCATGTGAGGGAGGAGACAAGTCACCTGGCTATTGGGTAGGGATGAAGAGGATACCAGGTCTACGGCTAGACTTTAGCAGTGACCCCACTTGAGCCTGCAAAGGGCAACAGCTCCCTAAGGAAGCAGCAGGGATGAGTGCCAGCCCCCTCCTAGGAAGCCCTCTCAAAGTCTTTCATTAGATATGCCAGATAGCCTCTCTCTCCTGGAGTAATTCCTTCTCTCCAGGGTCATCGTTTGTTTTGTGATGTTAATTCATGTGAGTTGGGGGTTTGGTTCTATTTTGTTGTTTTCCTATATGTTTTGATTTATTGCTTTGAATTTTTTTTGTTTATTTTCTGTGATAAAAATGGATGTTCTATGTGAAAGCTGAGTTCCTTGTTTCTTTCTTTTGCCCGTGGCTGACTGCGTGTGCTCTGTTGATGTCTTGTTCCTGGTTCTTGACACTGACCATCTTGTCTGTGAAAGGAGGCACTCCGGCGGGCATGCTTGATCAGAAGAAAGGGAAGTTTGCTTGGTTTAGTCATTCCACAGAAACCCATGGTAATGTCGCCCTGTGCTGTGTGTGTGTAAATGTGTATGGGTGCATACCAGACAGAACGGGAGGGTGTTTCTCGTGATGGCTTGTGCCGCAGTAGTTCTGTGTGTGTGCATATATGTGTACGTATATATGTTGTGTGTGTGTCCGTGTGTTTGTGAAGGGATGGCAACCTGTCCCCCTCAACGGCACTGCCTTGTCATTGCTTCATATGTATAAAGTCAGTGGGTGTGACAACTGGCAGAGCCGTTCCTCCAGGAGCTCTTCCTTTGGGCAGTGCTGGCCTGGAGTAAGGACACTGTGAATGCGCGGTTGGAACCAGTACAGGCAGTGCCTCAATTTAGAAGGTGCTGTCCTTATTTCTAGCACCCAGGCCTGCCCCTCCAAGTTCATTTGTCTTTCCAAGCCTAGCACCGCCACCTCCACAGCACTGTACTCACACGTAAGGCTCTGGGAACCAAGTGTCACAAAGTCATAGAACTTTTTCTACATGGCCTGGCCTTTCAAGCAAGGATGTCCAGAGGGTGGAGAGCTAAAAAATAAAAAATTAAAATTAAAAAATCTTAGGGCCGAGATGGCTGGAGATAGACGGATTGGAAGACTGAGAGTGCTTCCATTTTATGGCTCCCTTAGTGTGGTTTGAGCAGGGCCCTTGGCAAGCTCTGAAGGTCCATTTTCCCAGCTCCCAGGCCTGAAACTATCCCTAAGGGCTGGTCTCACCAGCCCCTCCAGACTTCAGACTATAAAGTGAGTGTAATGCTATGGAATTCAGTGCCCCTGTTTGGCTACTCACTGCCTTCCTGTGGTGCTCCCAGAGCCTAGTAGGCTATAAGAAGCTTGTCTTTGCCAAGGGTGTAGAGTGCAGAGGCGGTTGAGACTGGGGCACTCAGGATGAACATGGTGCAGGGGGTGTGACACTTGTGCCCTGGTCCCAGGCCTCCTCGAACACACCGCGTGACTGCGGGCATCACATCCCTTCTCTGGCCTCGCTTTCCTCTCCTGCAGAGTGAGGAGGACGAGTTAGAGCCAGAAAGTTTCTAAAGCCTCACCCAGCTCTACAGTTCTATGAAATGACATCTGGATTTTTTTAAATTCAATTTTATTAAAAAGGTCAGAGAGGTCTCTCATACACAACAGTCAAACATACGGTAAGTCGTGGACTTTGTTTGTATCTTCCATGTGCTTGAAATGATTCTCTTCTCACCAACCTGGCTTGTCTTAATCTGAAGGAAAGGACACCGGGAAAAATCCACATCCATCAATATTATCCATACGACCAGTAGAAGTGTTTCTTGGGCGCTGGCAGCCTCACGGGGACTTGTCACCGGAGGCCGCTCCCTCACTAACAGCAGATTCTGTGTCTGCTGAGGGCTGGTGGCTTTCTCAGCAGATGAGGGGTTCTATTCTGGAGGAACAGCAGAACCAGGACCAAGCATACGATGGCCACTCTAAAGGATAAAGGTTACAGAACTAAGGAACGCATTGTGTCATAGTAAGAGAGTGATGGAAGGTGAAGAAAAATTATTTGAGTTAAACTTTTATTTAGAAGAAAAAATAATAATAATAATAATAATAATAATGACTTCTTTCAGGCCACCAAACTGGGTTCTAAGCTAGAAAACTCCCATCGTTCTGGAAATTCAGCCCACAGCTGCCTTGGGAGGAGGGTGGACAAGTTGAATTAAACGGCTTATATCCAAGTCAACCTGTTGACATGGGAATGTCAGGGTGGCTGAAAGGGGAAATAGTATCCGTACAGGCTGTCTTCTGACCACAATTAAACATAATCGTGTGGACTGCACACTTCCACTCCTCACTCCTGATGTCTCCAGGGCTAGTTTGAGTCTCAGTGCGCGGCTCTGGGAATGGCCGTTTCCCTCAAGCCCTCTGTCTCAGTCGTGCTCCTGGGAGTAACCGACTGCCGGAAAGGGGAGGCCTCCGTCCACCCAGCAGCAAGCACGCCCTTTCTACAAACAGGCTGGTCCCTGTTCTTGGAGATGGAGCCCCTTAGAGATGGTGGGTGGGATGAAGTAAGGAAAATGATATATTTTCACGAAAGCTCCTCTTTCTATGGCAAGTGGTAGTTGCAAATGGAAAAGGCTCTGCAGCTTCTTCCAGTCCACAGAGTGGAGAAGAGAGATTCAGTGGTCAGTTTTTTCAGGATGTATCCTGTAAGGTAAAATGCTCTTATTACCAGATGTCCTCCCATACTTCCATTAGTTTACAGTGCTCTTGGCAGCAAAACCTGCCCTGGACAAGCAGCAGGCGTGTCAGTCAAGGGGATCCGTGCGGATTAGCCAGCCAGTGCACACAGGCTCTCTTTCTGTCAACCCGCACTGGGTCTTGCGGTGAGCGTGTTGCAAACTAATGCTCTTCTGTTCCCTTCTCTCCCCACCCTCAATGCCTTGCTCTGCTTCCCTTTGACTCTTGCAGTGAGCATGCCCACCAGTGAGACCGAGTCCGTCAACACCGAAAACGTGGCTGGAGGTGACATCGAGGGAGAAAACTGCGGGGCCAGGCTGGCGTGAGTAGGCACGGCGAGCCCAGGGGCTGGGGCTTTTTCCGGAGCACGGGTGGAAAAGCTGCATCTGGAAATCACAATGGGCTGGCTCATCACTGGGAAAGGCAGAGATTAGAGCCGGTGGCAAGAAACAAACCTCAGGTGGGAACCAAGATGGGGAGCAGAGGGCTCTGGGGTGAGGATGGCCCTGGCTGGGGGTGAGTCTTAAAATCAAGGCTCGTCTTCAATTCAGCACTTCTTCGGGGGCGCTGACTCTTGGGTTTTGAGCTACTTTTCTTCACATCTGAGAAATATAGAGGGGGTGTGTGTAGGGGGCAGCCCCGAAGTCTGTTTCTTTCACTCCAGTCCCTTTCACTCCTCTTCAAAGAGATGACGAGGTTAGGGTCCTGAGTCCTGCCGGCCACCCCTTCCATTCTGATAAACGTGACCTGGGAGGGAAGCAGACAGGTGAGAAGATGCGCTGGGAGATGACCGGCATGTGGGTCCTTACCTGAAGCTCTGTCATCCTGCCAGTAAGGGGAGCAGAAGTGCAGTGGAGCCTGCTGTTCTGTTGCCTTGGGGCGTCACGACTGTAAACTCACCCTGGCCGCTGGAAGAACTGCGAACAGAGGCTCTGAGTCAGACCAGTCCCGGATACAGTGCATTTCTGAATCGCTCCATCTGGGAGGCAGCATCCCCCCTCCCTCCTCGTCTGTGGAATGACGGAGAGCCTGGGCGAGCACAGCCCTTTCACAACGCTGAGCTGTGAAAGAGTCTAAACCAGCAATGCCGGCCTTGAGCCCATGTGGGGGAAGGAGAATGAGGATGAGGCCAGAGCAGCCCTCACAGCCGCTGTCTCCAGGGAGCATCGGGCTTCAGTATCACTCACTCTGACAGCGGCACCAGGGCGTCTGCACTGCAGATTTCTCAGCATTGTCGGGAAGCAATTCTTGTCAAAATGTTGTTAACATACGATGCTAATTACATGTTTAAGCAGCAGTGCAAACCTCTTCTTTTGGAATCGTACAAAACAAGTACTTGAGTTTCTGGCAGTAGGTCCCAAACAGCAACTCAAGGAAAGGCCCGTAGGAAGGCTTCAAAGTCCGTCAGCTCTAGGCCTTTCTGTCGTCTTGCCACCAAGACGAGGCTTAGAGAGATGATCAAAGGCCCTGCAACTCTGGCTGTTGAGCAGGCCTGAGTCACATACCAGGAGCGACCAGGGAGCTGGCACCAGGAAGTCACCGGACAGTACATTTCAGGAGAGCCTGAGGCTCTGTTAGGAAGGAAACATGATACTCCCCTGCGGATGGAGGCTGGCAGTCTCCAGTGGATCTGTCGTTTGCTCAGAGCACGTGCTCTGCAGCCCGGAGAGCGTTGCAGAAATGGTCCCTGTTATCCCCATGTTTAGCCACATTCGTACTCTGTGCATACAAAATGCTGAGTCACATGCCAGAATTATAATATGCCCCTAATAAAATGTGGTCTTTCCCCATCTCCCGACCTCCCACCCTGCCCCAGACAATGATGGGCCAAGACTCTGCCAGCATTCCTGGTGGGAGAAGTAGCACGGGAACTGAGACTGAGTGTGATGGTCTGAGGGGACAGTGAGTGACCAGGATCTTTAAAGCTAAGGGTTAAAAGTCTTATGTAATAAGATGAGGTCACGACGAGGACTGCTATGTAGTAAGAAGGCCTGGATGGAGATGGTTCCTGTTGGGGGAAGGGAGGAAAGAACTACAGCATGGTATTTCATGGCAGCAGGGGCAGGCAGGTGGAGGTAATGAAGAGGAAGGAGCCATCACAGTTAGGGAAGAGGATAATGAGGCGGAAGTGAAATCTGAAGCAGGAGCCCAGTTGGAGTGACCTGCAGGTATCACGGAGACCACGAGATACGGAGGTCCGAGGCTCAGCTCTGGACAGGGGTGGCCACACATGTTTGAGGTTGCCGGGATGAAAACCACCAACGAGGTGATAGGACGGGGTTGTTCAGAGCGAAGTGGAAAACAGAAGACCAAGGGCTGAATCTTGGGAAATGGACACACAGAAGAAGACCAAGCAAGCAAAACAGACAAAGGAACGTTAGGAGAACAGGCAGCAGCGCCAGCCTGGAAGTGCGGGGGGAGGAATTTCAGGACAGAGCCGTTGATCTGTGCATTCGTTCCACAGTCTGCCCAGCTGGGTGCTAGGCTAGGTGGTGGTGACACACAACAGGGGAGGAAATTGACGCCATCATACTGGAGCTCACGGTCTAGTGTGGGAGAGACGCTGTGCAAATAAATAGGCAACTCTAAATTGGGGTAAGTGTTGAGAAGGAAAAGTAAGTGTAAGGTCGGGCTGATAACAAAGGTTTCTGGTTTGGACTGGCAGGTTAGGAAAGCCTTCTTTGCAGAATTAAAATTCCAGCTGAGAACAGAAGGATGGACATGAGTTATTGAGGGCCTGGCAGACCCTTAACCATTTGGGTCTGCATCAGAAGAGTGTGAGAAGTCGCTGAAGGGTGTTCCGAACAGAGCTGAGTGGGAGGTTGATTTGGTTAGTTTGGAGCTCCTGAAGGATCACTGCGATGTCAGGAAAAGAGCAGGGAGAAATGAGAAGCCGAAAGAGCCTGGCGCAGGTGCGAGGTAGCATGGCGGCAGCTCGGGCTGCAGAGGGAAAGAGGGGCTGTGCTGTGTGTGTGTTCTGGTGTGCTGCCCCCTAAGGGTTGCAGGGCTCTGGTCTTGGGAGTCGGTCTCAGTGAGGGAGAAGGGGTGGAAATGGGCCAGAACAGGGTGCTCACTCAGGCAGTGAGGCCATGGACAGGGAGGAAGATGGGAGCATGTGAAGAGGAGTAGCATGAGTGTGGGAAGTGCTGGCCTTCGTTGTAATAAAAGCTAGGGCAAGCTTCAAGGCAAGGAAGAAGTCACAGAGCAGGAAGAGGCGAAACCAGCTGGAGGGGAAGCAGGTGCTTACAGGAAGGCATTGCTTCTGAAGAGGAGAAGGGCGACAGCAAAGACAGTTTGAGGCACTGAACTTGCTCAGGAAAGAGGAGTTTCTGTGCGCCTGGGACTAATTGGAAAATGAAAGAAGAGGAGTCCCAGAGTCTAGTGCCCATCAACCTCCAGCTAGCCCTGGGATCTTGGCCAAAGCGCTCTGCTCTGGGCCTCAGCCTCATCCTCTGGGAAAAAGAAGGGTCGGACTGACGTCTCAGCAGAGGCTGGGGCAGGGGGCGGAAACCACCTGCAGCGGTGCAAGATTTCATGTGAAGAAAGCATTCTACACCTGGAGAAACTGCAAACTGTAGGTCCACATGGTATCTAAGGGTCCCTTCCAGCTCTCAAGGCCTACAGTTCTGTAAAGAAGATAGAATCAGAAACAGGCTCTGATGAAGGGGTCAGTGATAGGAGTCACTCCGAATGAGCTCAGCCGTCTCATCTCCCAAAGCCAGGGTCAGGGTCCACAGGAACTTGAAGGACAGTCCGGAGACTGAAACCAGTGAGTCATCGAGAGGTTGCCCAAAGGTTCCTGGGCAGCACTGATGCCGCGGTGGAGACCGATATCATAAATGTGCAGTCAGCCATATTTTTGGCAGACTCTGCAGCCTGAGAGCACTAAAAAGAGACAGCGGGGTGACCCAGGGTGGGGCTTAGCCATGCAGGCACAGCAGAAGGCCCAGGCGGTGTGGAGTCTCTGTGGTATTGAGGGCAACGTTGTCATGACTGTAGTCAAGCCTGGTGTTAAAGGGTGTGAGTGATGGGGAGGATCCAGTGAGGACAAAGGTTGGGTCCTCTGAAAGAGCAGGAGGGATCATAGAAAGGGAGGCTCTGGCCAGAGCCATGGAGCATCTGAGCTCAGGACCCAGGAGTGGAAGGAATCCTATGCCGTGGCAAGGGCAGGATGTGACCCTCCCAATAATAAGAGCTGTGCTGGAGAGGAAGTCCCAGAGTTAAGGATGCTGAGTCAGACGCATTGTCAATGTGGATGATGACTGCAGTGCCATCTGACTTACGTTAAAGGCAAATTTGGGACAATTCAGGGAAATACTATTTTACACAGCAGGTAGTAAACATATGGCACTCGTTCCTCTAAGAAGAGGGGAGAGGCTGAAAATATAAATAGCTCTCAAGAAGTTCAAATATTTCTCAGATAATGACAAATGCAAACTGAGTAACTAGGGGAAAAAAAGAGTTTGGGGCTTGTCTCTAATTCTGAACCTGAAAAGCACAAAGGAAAATCATGGTCTCTCCGAAGGTTTGTCTTAGAGTCCTGGGTAGAGAAAGTATCTGGCGTTGCATGAACTTCAGTTCCCACCCACTGGAACTGTTCTGATGGTCTCGTGTTCCTTACCAGCCTTCTCTCCCTCCTCGCTCTTCTTCAAGAATCTGCTCAACCTGAGGTAGGAATGGTGCCTCATTGGAACAACGATGGTGGAGAAAGCCAGGAAGCCTTCTGAGTGCACTGTGCATAGAGAAGCCAGAGCCCCCAGCTGTTCTCAGAGTTCTTTGGAGATTGTGAAGATCAGTAGCAGGGAGGCACTGGCCACAGTGAACCGGCCTAGGATGTGGACCAGCACCATGGCAACCAAGGCACCCGGGCTCCTGGCTTGCGTCCTCTCACTGCAGGAGCACCTTTCCAGCCCAGAACCCTGGGCCACCTCCCAGGAGGCAAAGAGGTCCTAGCATTAACTCCAAGGTGTGCAAAGGGAGCAGGAAGAACCAAGGAGTTCAGATGTCACGGAGTTCTCACCTCAGCTCCCCACGGGCATGGAGTTTTCCTCGGTCTCCAGACAAACGCCACTGAGCAGTGTCCTCCCCTTCTCCAGGAGAGGAGCCTGCCCGACATGGAACTTAGCCATTCGGCGGTTGCTTGTCAAAAGTGCCAGCCTTTAAAAGGGGATGAGGGTTTGGTCCCCGCGAACCTAAAATTGTGCTCACAATCCCAGAGAATAGCAACAATAGCAACAAAATCAGTCTTTAAGTGTGGTGCCCAGGCTTATCCATCCGGACCCGTCACAAAGCAGACAAGAAGGCTCTGTCCATTTCTTGCTCAGAATGTGCCCGGATGCCACAGAAGGACCTGCAGTCCACAACCATGCTTGAAGCAGGACCTCCTTTTCCAGCACTCCCAGCGCCAGTCCTGCTTCCCAGGGTCATTTCCCTTGGAGACGAACACTCAGGGTTAGGTTTCCCCAGAGAGGAGCTTTTCAGAGCCCACTTGCACTTGTGACTGGCTTGCACTACGAGCAAGAGAACACGTCATGGCAAAGGACCGGTGGTCGTCATCAGGGGGCACCCCAGGCAGGACTACTGAGGTGTTTCTGAAAGAAGGCCTAGGGCCAGGCTAGGCTTGGAGTCGGAGTGACAAAGCTGAAGGCTGTGGTCACCCACTTGGGCTTATGGGTAACAGCAAGGAGAGACAACCACCCAAAAGAAGCCTGGGAAGACGCTGAAGGTCTAGGGCTCAGCATGGGCCCACTGGAGAAGAGAGCACCTGGGTTCCCCAGCACCCAGTTAGCAGCTGGGAAACATTCATTTGCTGGTTAAACTGTGGCTGTAAATAACAGTGTTGCCTGGGCTCCTAGTCCCCCTCCCACACACTGTTAACGTGTGATTAAACCCTCCAGCCCTCACAGGCAGTCTGTGGGGGTGGGATGAGGTTATTAGCTAACGGTTCGGAGCAGTAAAGGCACTTGGCTCTGATTCGCAGTGCCCCAGAGATATAATTATCTCATGCACGATGGCTTTGCCACCTGTCACATCTTCTGGCTTAATTTTTTTTAATAAGAAATAACGAGAGGGGCTGGCATGTTCTTGCTCTGCGACACAGCTCGCTGTGTGCCAGGCTGGGATGTGGCAGGCCTGCGGCAGTTGCCTCCCAGACTCCCTTCTCGTGTTTCTTCCCCATGCCTCTCCTTGTTGCTCCACCACTGTCTCCGTTGCCTTCTTCATCTCTAACTTGCGTTCTGTCCTTCTGCTTGTCCATCTGAACGTTGTCACCACCTGCACTATCCCCAGCGTTCACGCCCTTCTCCTAGCACCAAAGCCAAGCTGACAGGTGCCTTCTAATTACCTCAACTGCTTACATTCTCTCACTCTGTTTCTGTCTCTTTGGCTCAGCCTTCTCTCCTCCACACTTCTCTTTCAGTCTCTCCCGCCTGCCCTCTTCTCCCAGCCTCCTGCCTCCCGTGCACTCTTCCCTACGTGAACTAGGGAGGCTCAGGACTTCCTTGAAGGTTCCGCCTTTCCATGGAACCCCCTCCCTGTTCAATGACCCTTCCAGGCAGCCACCCTCACGCCCACCCTGAGCTTCTGCCCAGAAGTCCCCAGGTCTTCAGGACTGCACGTGACTGTCAGCATCCTGGGTTTCTCCTCTGAATCTGGGGCTGGCTCCTTAGGCCCCCTCTGTAGCTCTTGGGTGGGGGCTGTTGTGGCCCCTCCATTTCTGGCTGGCTCATTTTGCTGGTGTTTCCTTCATAACCCCACTCTAGCTGGGCTCTGGCAGACAGCTGTGAGGTCAGTGCTGACCTGTTCTTGCCTGTGATTTTTCTGCTATTGGGGTCCTCTTGTCATCAGGAGAGGCCTTTTCTTCCTCTGCAGCTTTTCTGAAGATACAGCTCTTCCTAACCTGACCTCATAGAACTTTCTAGGCAGACCCTGAGGACCTGGTACTCTCCCTCTACAGCAAGGATTGTACTTAGAAGATGCTAGCTGGGCCAGACCTCAGTCTCCACATTCAAATACATAGTGTTCTTTCTCTCCCAAGATGTTCTAATTCACACCATGCCTCCTTCCAGCACCTACACGAAGTTACCTGGGGAACATCAAATTTCCCTGGGACTGTTGAACGTCTTTTAAATGCACGTGTGTTTGGTAACATTTCCTTTTTCTCTTTCAGCCACCGGATCTCCAAGTCAAAGTTCAGGTGAGTGAGACGCACACTGCTCTTCCTTCCTTCTACCACCAGCTCTGTCCTCAGCCACCCGGTTGGGTGGCCCAAGGTAATACCTATGAGTTGTCAGTAGGGTAAGGGGTATTCTTCTTAAGGGGTAACTACTTTCTGTATGGCCATTAAGAAAAAGCTTATGGCTCAGATCAGGCAAATAATCCAGTGGTTGACATTTGTTGAATGATCTTGGACCGTCCATCTTTTTGGCAGCAGTGTCCCTAGGAAGTTGTCAGACCAGATGTGTTTTCCTCCCTTCTAAGATGAAGTCCAGTTAAAAGAAACAAAGTGAACCCTTGTGACTGTCATGACCTACTTCATGTTTATAGAACATGGTGAGATATGAACTATGATGATGATGGAAAGCACATAGGATTATGACACCCATCTGTGTCACTGCTCTTGACAACGACAGAACCTACAAAACGACCCAGGGTCCTCAGCCCCCATCTGCCTCCCAGCCTCACTTCCTGCACTTCCGTGAAAATAACCTTTGTTCCTCCTACAGGGAACTTCTTGCAGTTATCTAAATGTTCCCTGTCCTGGTGCACGTTGAGGCCCTTGCATGGAGCCATTCCTCCACTTAAATCACCATGCCCCCAGGCCTTCATCTGGAGAACTCAGACTTCTGTTCAGACCCTCAGATGTTACTGCTTCCATGTTACTGCTTTCTCTCCCGTTTCGCTGGGAGTGGAAATACCTTCTGCAAACTCCAGGGAGAGTTACTCAGCTCCCCCTTCCCTGGTGCTTTGCTGATGTCCCTGTCACAGCACTCAGCAGCTCACACTCGGATTACTGGCTCACAGTCCCCTGCCCCCAGAGGCTCTGCCTGCATGCCTCACAGGGGTTACTTTCAGAGCACCCAGCTCAGTGCCTGTCCAGTGCTGAATGTCCATACATGTGTGTTGAATGAATTAGTGGACAGACGCGTGCAGGGAGAATGTGAATTCACTCCCACAAAGCGTGTATCTACCAAAAAATACTGGTTGTTTTTCATCATTGAGCTGATCTTGATTCCCTAGCCCTACCTACTACAAGGCAGGAACATAAAGACATTTTCGTCCAGCTGAGTAAACGTAGCCCAGTGCTGTATTTTAAACTGTCCCTTAAGGTAAAGTGATTTGTCTCTCAGATTGCCTGTCCCAGCTCCTCTCTTAGATGGAGCTGGACACATGGGGGAGAGGGACTTTGCGATTCCAGGAAGCAGGGAATGATGAGGGCTGGTCCTACAAGCCACACAGGCCCTCTGGTTGCTCATCTCTGCTGCATGGGGCTAGGCTGGACTGCTGTCTGTACTGGTACCCACTGAGGTCCATCTGGTTAGAGCATCCACTGCTGGAGTCCATGCCCTCTGCTTGCCTCTGGCCTTGAAATCTCTACCTCTGCTCTCTGACCCTTGAGTTCTGTTGGCCCACTGACTTTAGCACCTCTATACCTCAGCTGAGTACACGGACACTTCGAAGTCCCTCACGCTCTCTGAAGGAACTGGGGGAGGCAGCAGCACTACGGCAGGCTCGTTGGCCTACTGGTGTCCCATCACGCCCTCTGTAACAGCCAGGATAAGCTTCAAGCCAAGGGCTGACCTCCCAGGGTCTGCCAAGGCACTCCACCAGCCCCAGTGTCCCTGGGCCTCCCCATGGCCATCTGGGTGTTTCTAAAGCAACCCCCCACCAACCTCTTGAGGTGTGGTGCCCAAGGGCTAAAAATTAAGTGAGGACCCTGGTGTCTGACTTTTGCTCCACTTCTGACACATTCTTTCTCTCCCATTTCACTAGGACTGGAAAATACAGGCTTTTTTCCCAGTTCCTCTTTCTCTCAAACCAAGACCTCGTCTACATAAAAAATCTAGGGTCCAGCCCATCAGCTCTGGCTCTTATTACAGAGAAAGAGCTCCAGAAATATTAAAAAAAAAAAAAAAAAAAAAAAAAAAAAAAAAAAAAAAAAAATTCTCTCTCTCAGTAATGCTTGGCTCTTACTGCTTTATCTCCAGCATCTGGAGAAGTAGCTGGTACATAACAAGGACCTAATAAATATTTGCTGAGTGAGTGAGTGAATTAATTAATGAATGATCTTGCCCCAGTAAGACAATAGACTTGACACAGATTCAAACAAAATATCCAATTTGACAGTCAAAGCTGAAAAAGCATGTTGTGCTTTAACAGTTCCAAAGCCCCCACACAATAAGAGTAAAGGGATTAAAAATACACTTGAAAATATTTCCAAAATATCATTCTCACTTCATGCAAGTGGTTAAATCATAAATTAATAAATGAATGAATGAATGAATATGATCCAGAGGATGGAAGGGAAAATTGCATACTTGTGTCTCGAGTTAGAGATTGCCTGGAACACTCCGGCAACATTATTTTCATCCAGTGATCTATGGTGCAAGCTGTGCTTTTGAACAAGAGGAAAAGAGCCTTGGTGCCTGTAAACCTCTGGAGTCTCCCTCGGCCCTGAGGCTTTGCTACGTGCTGGCCATTCAGCCCTGATCATCTGCCTCTGGGAAGGCCTTCTCCTCCTGCAGCCACCCCTCAACACACCACAGCAATGCAGACAGCAGCTTTTGTTCTCCTAAAGGCTTGCAGCTAGTAGGTTGGCACTATCATCGAAACTCATTTCCAGATGAGGATCTTGAGGCTTTGAGAGGCCCAGGTCACAGGGCTCTAGTATGGCTGAGTCAGAACTCATACCCAGGGGCTCTGCTGCCGATCCCTGTGCCATCCTAGTGATGAGGTTCTGCCCAGGAATAGTAAACCCTGTTCCTGTATAGCTAGTGTATCCACAGAGTGCATAACTCTAGAGGCATGCTATTCAACAGAAATACAATGCAAGCCACATATGTACTTTTAAAAATGTTCTAGTAGGCAGGTTAAAAAATAAAAAGAAACAGGAAATTTCTTTGATTTAAACCAGTGTCTCTAAAACATTACTATTTCAATATGTAATTCATATAAAAAGTATTAATGAGCTATTTTGCATTCATGCTTTTGTGCTAAGTCTGAAATTCAGTGTGTTTTGCCGGTACTGCACATCTCAGTCTGGACTGACCACGTTTCCCATGCACAGTAGCTGCATGTTGCTAGCAGCTGCCACACAAGGCCACATGGCCCTGGAGGTTTCACACATGAGCAGGTATCACCCAGCAGCTGTCTGATCTGGATTCAGCAGTTCACTGATGGTATCTGCTTAGGGAATATCAAAGGCTACAAATAGATTGAAAATGCCACCAACATTTTGAAAGGATTCCTAATCATTTTCTCAAGTTAGGTGAAACAGTTGAACAATTACAGATAATGGAATTTGAGTCTCAAACTGGCCTATTCCATTTGCAAAACAGAATGATCCAAAGTCATGTTTCTTTAAAGGAAGTATAGGAATGGAACCTTTAGGGAAAATTTGGCCAGTTAATGGATTACAGCCATAGTATATTACAGGCATCGTAGAGTATTCCCTTGGTAATCCAGGTTTTCACTTAGAGGAATTAGTTAAAATAAGAGATTTGTGGCATCTAGAGCTCACTGTTCAGAATAGAATGTAAACAGTTAGGAAACAAATGATGCAGGAAGTCTTTTGCAACCTGGAGGGATTAATTAGACAAGTTGGAGTTTCTGGAGCTCAACTTTACGGAGTTCTGAAGTGAACCTCACGGGGTTCTAAAATTGGGAGGACTGGCTTGCCCAGTCTTCAGTGAAATGTGCTTCCAGTGTTCTCTCCAATTCTGCCATGCCATCAGCAACAAGGCACAAATCCAAATTTGCCCCAATCTCTAATAGTCCTTCGTAAAGTTACTTATTTACAAGAGAATTAAACTTAATGATTTTCTGTGCTGTTTGTTGTTGGTTCTGGTAAAAAAAAAAAAAAAAAAAAAAAAATTGGAAACTTACTCTAGCCACTAGAAGGAGCCTGCAGGGCCCATCATTTTGATGTTGTCTACGATTCCAGATGCCTGTCCACCATTGCGTATCAAGCAAACTGTTTTAGGTATGAGCACTGCCCTCTCCTCACCTCCACCCTGAGCCCTGGTTCACAAGAGCTCCGGGAATCTTCAGCCTTGTCTTCCAGAGGGAGGTGGTCCATTTGCGTAGAGCTCATCTCTGCTGCTCAGCCATGCCGTCAGCCAGGGGTTCTTGTGCAGGATGGACTGGGCTGAGTCCCGTGGGTCTGTAAGCAAGTGTAAGACACAGCCCCATTCCTTCGTGGGTCTTGTGAGCTCCGTGGAGAGGCAGGACCATACAAACACAAGGTAACTGACAATACAAGGAAATGGTAAGTCGTTTCCTCTGGGGACCCTTCTTGCCTAAGGTGTCCTTTTGTGTACTTCCTCGTGGACCCGCCCAGCACTTAGGCCCTGCTGTGACTGCTCACTTAGTGGTCTGTGTCTCCGGGTAGGTTTTACACAGAGGAGGCCTGAGAGCATTGTGCTAGCTGGTGGGTATCTGGTACCCTTCCATGGTCATGTTTAGTAACTATTTCTTGAATGTGTAACTAAAATGAGTAATGCAGACAGTAAGCACTGGAGAGTGCCCAGGCTGAGAAGACTAGAAGCATGCATCACGGAGAAGCTGGGACTCCGTGTGAGCCCCACAGGAGGGGCAGGACAGAGAGGATGGAGCAAAGGTGGAGTTTCCGGTAGCTGGGAGGACTTGCCGTGCAGCTGGACAGGCAAGAGGAAGGTCCAATGTAGGGAGAAGGGCAGGCGGAGCTGGGGCTGCGAGAGCAGAAGTTTCCCCTGGGAATGCAGTGATCTCAAAGTTTAGAGACATAGATGAGACCCATTCGTAACCATCCCTCTCTCCTGTGTCTACATATGGAAGGTTCTATTTTTAGAGAAAATGACTTCCAGTTAGTGTGAAGGGAACATGAATAGCAGGCAAATTTCTCCTCCCTATTTTATCATTTAATTTCTGTATCCTCCATGCATCTGTAAACACAAATAAATTTACACATTCTAATAAACCATTACATTTATTATACAGTAGGAAGTGTTGCCAGGAAACCAGTTGTCAAGCAAAGCTATATTTTGAAGAGTGGGAGGTGTATAATTATCTTTAAATACTTTCTCTGGATAGTAATTACCCCACCCCCACCCCAGCCCAAATCCATGTGACTCTCCCAAATGGGTCTGCTCAGGAGCACCCCAGTTTAAAGGGACACCATCCTGTCCACTCCGGCCACTCCTCAGGGGTCTCTGTAGAGCAGCTCCAGACCCATGGGACAGGCCTGACAACCCAGCACCCATACCCACTACCCCCAAGCATGAGGAAAGAGGGGCATAATCAAGTTCTCATATTAAACCCACTCTAAGACAGCTCTACATACCGTAAAGAAAGCAACCTTGATTGCCTTGGACTCTGAATAACAATTATCAGTGATTTCTGGAACTTGAGATTGTATCTATTTAAAACATGTTCTTTGCAAACTTCACTGTCAGCTGTTTAAGATCAGATATGAGTTTGTCCTGAAAATTCATTTTTTAGGGGAAAAAACTACTTGCCAAATTTCTGTACAATATTAATAATCACAATCACAGGAAAGAAGCGGTGGCATGCCCTGCAAGATAAGACGGTTTAGTATCAAGATCTGGCAAACTTCAGAGGTCTCCTCTCAAGAGGGCCATCTGGTACTCATTGTCTCATTCCTTTGTCCCTCCGTCCACCCTCCACCATCCTCCCTCGGATCCAGGGCAGTATGTCTGGGGGTGCAAGAATCCCAAAGTGCATTTAGAAATCGTAACTTTTTAAATTGTTAATGACTATGGGCACTAATAGGTGTATAATTTATGGGGTGCATGTGACGTTTTGATCCAGGTGTAAAATGTGTAAAAATCAAACCGGGGTTATTGGGGTATTCCTCACGTCAAGCACTTATCATTTCTTTGCATTAGGAACATTCCAATTCCACTCTTTTAGCTATTTTAAAATATACAATAAATTATGACTGTAGTCACCATCCTTCTCTCCTATATTGTATGATCAAATATTACATCATATTTATTCTATTTAACTATATTTTTTCACCTATTTACCATCTCCACTACCCTTTCCAGCTTCTGGTAACCATCATTCTACTCTCTGTATCCATGAGTTCAATTGCTTTAATTTTTAGCTCCCACATGTGAGTGAGAATATCACAATTTGTCTTTCTGTGCCTGGCTTATTTCACTTAATATAATGGCCTCCAGTTCCATCCATGTTGTTGCAAATGACAGAATTTCATTCTTTTTTATAGCTGAACAATATTCCAGTGTGTGCACGTACCGCATTTTCTCCGTTCATCTGCTGGTGGACGCTTTGGTTGATTCTGTATCTTGGCTATTGTAAATAGTGCTGCAGTGAACATAGGAGTGCAGATATCTCGTCAGTATACAGATTAGAAACCATATTTTACACCGGGTGGCCTGCTTCCCTGTGTAGTGGATTTTCCCCCAAGTGGTAGGCAAGTGTCCCGTGTAAGGTGTGGCCCTCACTGGAGATGGCCTTCAAGGCAGAGCAGAACACTGCCCGGATTAATCCTTTCTCCCCTCCCCGCTCCTCAGGCCAAAAACTAAGTTCTCCCTGCAGTCCTGAGGAAAGAGTACCCTTCTTAGATTACTCTTCGTTCTCTTAACCTCATCCTAGATTTAGCAAAGGCTTGGTAACAGGATTTTCTGCAGACCATCGATAGAAAAACGACAGAATAGAAAGGTGGATGAAGTCAGGCTACTCCAAGAGGCAATTTTGGGGGTGGGTGGGTGCAGGGATCCGTAACAGCTGAGGTCCACATCCTGGAACCTTGGAACACTAGTTGTCGCTAGCATCTTGGAGTTTGCTGATGTTTGGAGGGCCTTCTGCTCTGGAAGTAGAGGACCAAGGCTGAGGGCAGTGCACACAGCACAGGGGCACACCCACGTGTGGTGCTGCTACGTGCCCAGGGGCTGGAAAGGAATAGGCCATTCACAGACCAGCAGGTTCACACAGATGGGACTTGCTGTTCTACCACCAGCATAACCTGACCCAGGAGGTGACACTGAGGCTTGATGGTCGTCTCTGGCAGGAAGGCTGGAGAAACGGACTCATGCCACGGACTCTGATTTAGAATACAGGACCTCAGTTCAGCTTCCTCGTGCTGAGGTGGAGGGCCAGTTTTCACATCCAGACTTAGTATGCCACACACACACACATACCCCGGAAACAAAGTTTTATGTAAAAAATATTTTCCTTACTGCTTACTTTAAAAAGCAGTTTCCTTATGATATGACAGGCACTGTGATATTTTCCACTCTATTCCTTTATTCAGTGCCAGGCATGACCTACTCAATAGATTTCATGACCCACTAATGGGCTGCAGTGTGAGGGTTGAAATCTCTGCCCTGAGGCAGATTCTGCATGCTTATTTAGAGGAATGTCTGTCTAGACTAGAGAGATTCATAGAAAGGAGATCATTTTATGGAAAAATACAGATATTCATGGACTTTATCACCAGGATTCTACTTTATTTCTCCTCCTGCCTTCATTACCCAAGCAGGAGCTTCGTCTTCTATGCCTGGTGGGTCTGCGTACAAGCCCTACAGGTGCCCCAAAGCCATGTGCAGAGCTCAGCACCCCATGCTTCTCACAGCTGACCCCTCTGCCTGGAGCTCTACTCCCCCTCCTCTGGCCCTCCGTGCCGCTCTCCCAAATCGCCCCAGCTAAAAATGTGGGCCTCCCTTCCATACCTGTCTCTCTTATTCTGCACATCCTCTCCTCTCAAGGGCCTGTTGATTCTGCCTCCAAAATTGCTGCCAGCTCCATGTCGTCTTTGCCATTAATAAATCTATTGCCTTCATCATCTCTAACCTGGAGAACAGGAAGAGAATTCCTCATACTCTCCCTGGTCTGGAAGGTGACAGAGGGGCTGTTTTTGTGGCGTGTTCCAATCCAACCTGATCATGTCCTTTCCCCCTCCCCAAGCCTTCAGCATGGCCCCTGCAGTCTCCTCCTCAGCACTTCCTCAGCTGTGGTTCCTCTCTCCTTGCACACGGTAGCCATTTATTAACCGTGTCGTCTACTGAATTCAACCAAATATGTTCTCTGTATCAGGAAAACGAAAACGCCTCCACCATAGAATCTTAAAAGGTGTTTCTTCAGGATCATCTTAGCCAGTGGTTCTCAACCATCATTACACATTAGAACCACCTGGGGAACCTTAAAAATACCCAACCCCCTAGAGAATCAGACTTAATTGGTTTGGTGTTGGGGCTTGCGGACCAGTGGGGTTCTGGGGAGGGTTCCCTAGGTAATTCTGTGTAGCCAGGTTTGAGAATCACTGACAAAGGCCCCTGAACCAGGACACTGGGAACAGTCCACGGAGCATGAGTGAGCTTTAAGGGGTCTGTGTGCTGCATGGGCTCACATGGAAAGGTGTGGGTGTGGGTGTGTGCCCATGTTTCTGAAAGGCAGATCTAAACGCTGATCAGATTCTGGAAAGATTCTATAACCCAGAAGAACAAAGAGCCTGTGCTCCAGATGAACCCCTTCTACCATAAGGATGCAGCACGCAGAGTCAGGGCCAGGAGGCTGGGCAGAAACCCACGCCTGGCTCTGGCCTGTGATGTTGGTCGAGGTGCAGCCTCCCCGGGCCGTAGTTTTCTCCTCCACAACAATCAGCATGATGCATGTTTTGCAGAGTTACTGAAAGAATTGGAGAGAAGGCATGAGAAGTGCCCGACGTGGTACTGGGCCCCTCCACAACTGTTACTAAGAACGCCCTTATTAGCCAGGCGCGGTGGCTCAAGCCTGTAATCCCAGCACTTTGGGAGGCCGAGACGGGCGGATCACGAGGTCAGGAGATTGAGACCAGCCTGGCTAACACGGCGAAACCCCGTCTCTGCTAAAAAATACAAAAAACTAGCCGGGCGAGGTGGCGGCGCCTGTAGTCCCAGCTACTCGGGAGGCTGAGGCAGGAGAATGGCGTAAACCCGGGAGGCGGAGCTTGCAGTGAGCTGAGATCCGGCCACTGCGCCCCAGCCTGGGCGACAGAGCAAGACTCCGTCTCAAAAAAAAGAAAAAGAACGCTCTTATTGCTTGCAATACTATTTCTAAGAATGCCGTTTTACAAAAATTTTTTTTAAAAAACTTGAGCACCTTCAACTTCAAAACAGCCAGATGCATTAAAAGGTATTTGATCCATCCCCACAATAACCCCATGAGGTTGGCCCTCTTCCCGTTTCACAGATGGGAGAACTAAAGCTTGGAGGAGTTCAGGGGCATCCCCAAGGTGGCAGGGCCTGGTTAGCTGGGTGAGAAGCTGGGCTCCTTGCCACCAGGTTGGGCTGTTCTAGCAAGGCCAGGTCAGTGAGGGGTGAGAAGAGCCATGGGGCTGCATCTTGGGTTGGAGGAAACCTGAATTCACAGCCATCCCCACCCTTCTCTCCTTGTCCCCTTTCCAGCCGCTACTGGCGCCGGTGGAATCGGTTCTGCAGAAGAAAGTGCCGTGCCGCGGTCAAGTCTAATGTCTTCTACTGGCTGGTGATATTCCTGGTGTTCCTCAACACGCTCACCATTGCCTCTGAGCACTACAACCAGCCCCACTGGCTCACGGAAGTCCAAGGTGAGCGGCGGCCCCAGCTCTGCCCTGGTTTCCTCCTGGTAACTCAGCCCCTAGGCCCAGGGGAGGGCATAACCACAGGCAGAAGGTGGATGGGAAAGCAGACAGTGGTCAGGGCTCTTGGCAGGTGCTATGCTGGAGATAACAAGGGCCTAGCAGTTCCAAAACCCCACAATAAAATGCACTACCTTGTTAAAAACAGATACGGCTTCCCTGACTGGGTCCACACCATCAGCCTGCCCCAAAGTCACTGGTGGGCCCGGGTGATGAGGAAAGGGGCTACAGCTTGTTTGCCTATCTCAGACCCCTGGCTGCCAACTTCCCAGCATGGATTTTAAATACCTGGGGGCCTTCCTGCAGCCCCGAGGTGGCCTTAACCAGAACACGTGAGGATGGAATGAGCAAAAATGCAGAGAAGAGAATAGGGCCTGAGCACAAGGAGCTGTCTTCAATGGGTCGTTCGTTCTCGTTATCCTTCCTTGGGCCCCTAGACGAGGGTCCTGCTAGCCAGGCCTCATCATCATTGCTGGGCAGTCAAGAAGACCTGGCTTCATCCTCCACAGCTGCATTCCAGAGTCCTGGGAGGCAGGGGGTCTGGTGGTGGAGAAGTTGGACTCAGTGCAGCTGTTGGCCTGCAGATTACTCACCTCTTTGAACCTCCTTTGAACCTCTTTGAACCACAACTGTTGGCTGTTTGGCCTGCAGATTACTCACCTCTTTGAACCTCCTTTCTCATCTCTGAAAATGGGCATGACGATGGTGGTGCCATCTCCACAGGCCTGCTATGAGGAGTAGAGCTTGTGTGTGCTGAGCCTATGGCGCATGAGAGATGCTCAGTAAATGTCTGTTATGATTAAGACGAGAGAGCCCTTTCCCACTGGCTTGGCCCTAACTGTTCTGTTTTGGCCAAGGTGGATGGGAGCAGTGTCATGGGGCATCTTTTTTCCAGTGGAGATAATTACTATATTTCCTTTCCCTGCCTCCCTCTCTGCCCTCCTCTGGCCCTGCTCGGATCTCATCCCTCTCCTGGGCCCGCCAGACACGGCGAACAAGGCCCTGCTGGCGCTGTTCACGGCAGAGATGCTCCTGAAGATGTACAGCCTGGGCCTGCAGGCCTACTTCGTGTCCCTCTTCAACCGCTTTGACTGCTTCGTCGTGTGTGGCGGCATCCTGGAGACCATCCTGGTAGAGACCAAGATCATGTCCCCACTGGGCATCTCCGTGCTCCGATGCGTCCGGTTGCTGAGGATATTCAAGATCACGAGGTACCGGGCATCTCCTCTCACTTTGGAGAGGGGACTCAGGGAGAAGTTCTTCCAGAGGGCAAGGGAGGTGGCAAGGCCTGGGTGGGAGCAGGGCTGTTCTTCCTCAAAGGGTGTCTCTGAAGTTCACATGCAATGGGGGGAGTTTGTGCTCATTTAGATGGCACATCATTTGGAAATTCCTCTGGCTGCTAATACCAGAGACTCAACTCAGTAGTGTAAGCAAGCTAGGGACTTACTCAGCCACAGAAAGAAAGTCCAGAGGCAGCTAGCTGAGGTGGCTTCCGGAAAAGGGTCAGGAACTCAGTCTCTTCTCCTGTGCTTCACCAGCCTTGGTGCTGATTCCTCTCCAGGGTCATAAGTTGGCTTCTGGAGACTGAGCCATCACATTCAAATTGGAGGTGGGAAGAGTAGAAAGGAGCAGAAGGGCTGACCACCCTGGCCAAGTCAGCCTCTCCACTCCCAGAAGTCACTCCCAGACACACCCATTAAGACTGCTGCTGTCGAAAACCCTGAAAATCCTGAGGGTTGGCAATGACATGGAGAAACTGGAGCCCTTGTGCACTGTCGGTGGGAGTGTAAAATGCAGCCACTGTGGGGAATGGTATGATAGTTCCTAGAAACATTAACGATAGAATTACCCTCATCCATCAATTCCACTTCTGGGTATATGCCCAAAATAATTGAAATAGGATCTCAAAGAGATATTTGCACACCCAACTGCCTTAGACAGATGAATGTATTTTTAAAATGTGGTCTGTACATACAGTGCAATATTATTCAGTCTTAAAAAGGAAGGAAATCCTGACACATGCTACAAAGTAGATGAAACTTAAGGACATTATGCTAAGTGAAATAAGCCAGTCACAGAAAGACAAATACTGTATGATTCCATTTATACGCAGCTCTTAGAGTAGTCAGATTCATAGAGACAGAAAGCAGAGTGGTGGGCGCCCAGGGCTGCCGGGAGGGAGCAGTGGGGAGTCAGTGTTTAATGGGTGCAGAGCTTCAGTTCTGCAAGGTGAGAAGGGTTCTGGAGGTAGAGGGTGGTGGTGGTTTCACAAGCGTGTGAATGTATTTAGCACTACTGAATTCTACAGTAAAAAAAAAAAAAAAAAAAAGGTTAAGATGGTAAATTTTATGTTATGTCTATTTTAACACAATGAAACAAATTGGAAGAAATCTTCCAGAAATTTCAGCAAGGGCTTCTGTTCTTGGGCACCTGAGCTATTAGGGAGGCTGAGAAATGTAGTCTTCTAGCAGGACAAGTTCTGCTGAAAACGTGATCAAGATCCAGCCACTGTAAAGGGCTGTGGACACTGCACTGCAGATGGCGTTCACCCTCTGTCCACATGGCCACCCCTCCATATATCAGTCCAGCACCTACCCACAGCGGGCCATCTCCCTCACTGTCTAGGCCAGGCAGTGACTCTCATGATGAGGACAGGGCCGAGGGGCACCATTCTCTAGGACAATGGTTTTCACCTGACTTGTGACCACTGGGAGTGGTGGAATCAATTTATTGGATCACAACCATCATTTTAAAACAGCTCTACTGAAATATAATTCATACCCCATATATTTACCCCTTAAATTTGTAATTTAATTGTTTTTTATATTAGCAGTTATGCAACCATCACCAGGTTCTAGTTGTAGAATATTTTCATCACCCCAGAAAGAAACTCCATACCCACTCCACATTCCCCCCATCTTCCCTCCCAGAACCAAATTCACTTTATGTCCCTATAGAGTTGCCTATTTTGGACCATTCATATGAGTGAAATCTTGTAATATGTGTTTTTGTGATGGCCTCTTTGACTTAGCATAACGTTTTCAAGGGCCATACATGTTGTAGCATAGATCAGTACTTTGTTTCCTTTTATGGTGAATAATACTCCATTGATGGATATACTACATTTCGGTTATTCATTTGTCAGTGATGGACATTTGGTTATAACTATGTTTTGGCTCCTATGAATCATGCTGCTATGAACATTCATGTTCAAGTCTTTCTATAGATATACGCTTTTGTTTTTCTTGGATACATACTTCGGAGTGGAATTTCTAGATTATTTGGTAACAATATGTTTAAGATTTTGAGGAACTGTCAAACTGTTTTCCAAAGACACTAAAGCATCTTACATTTCCATCAGCAATGTATAAGGGTTCCAATTTCTTCACATTCTCTCAAGCATCATTTTTAAAGAAAGAATGAAATAGAATAGAAAAACATCAGAGGGTCGGCCGGGCGTGGTGGCTCACGGCTGTAATTCCAGCACTTTGGGAGGCCAAGGTGGGCGGATCACGAGGTCAGGAGATCGAGACCATCCTGGCCAACACCATGAAACCCTGTCTCTACTAAAAAGAAAATACAAAAAAAACTAGCCAGGCGTGGTGGCGGGTGCCTGTAGTCCCAGCTACTTGGGAGGCTGAGGCAGGAGAATGGCGTGAACCCGCGAGGCAGAGCTTGCAGTGAGCCAAGATCGTGCCACTGCACTCCAGCCTGGGCAACAGAGCGAGACTCTGTCTCAAAAAAAAAAAAAAGTTGAAATACAGACTTGACTTGCAGTATAATATACATTTCTTAATGTGCATTATGGTCAACCTTAGAAGACAGACAGGAAACAGTTGGAAGGAATTTTCAGCCTGTGCCCCTCAAAGGTACAAATCCCTTGTCCTTAAAATTCTGCTTTGGGAGCTCCCAAAATCTCTGCTTTGGGGAAGCTTTGATAACAGGAGCTCTAAAACCATCAGCTGGATTGTGATGGGTGAAAAAGGATGGAGGTTGCTGTCTTCTGCTCAGGATCTGGAGCTGATCGCTCAGACCATGTTTCTGAACTTGGCTAAGTGAGGCTGGAAAGTGTCCCTAGGTATTACTCTTCTCATCACAATTCTCTTGGCAGACACCCAGAGCATGGTCACATGGTGTTGTAGACGGTCCAGGGAGGTCGGCATTTAAAGTGTTTCATTTAGTGCACAGAAAGGACTCAACATGCAGAAGCTTTTATTATTAATCTAATATTATGACTGCTATTATTAGAAGGAAGAAGGAGAAGAGAGCTAATAGTGACCTACATATTCACATACTCTTATTCTTACTTATTTACCCACCATGTATATACTGTGTATTGAGCTCAGAGAGATGGAAAAAATCAAAAAATAAGGTGTATGGCATGAACTAAACCTATAGTCTGGTTGGGGAGATGGAGTTTGTGCACATGAAGAGATTAAAGGAAAATCTAAGACAGAATATAATGAGCTGGCAAAGTGTGGTGGGTGCCGGAATTACCTGCTGTGAGAAATTGGGAGCAGGAGATAGCTCCTGGAGAAGGTTGAATCTCAGATGAGGGACTTAACGGATACGCACGATTAAAATCCAGAAGTTTAATGCTCCTAAGCAACAGCCTTCTTTCCCTGTCTGACCCCATCGAAAGAGAGCTCTTCCTAAGTGTCCTGAATATGTTGGCATTACAGAAAGTCCTTGGTTTACAGTAAAAGTGATAGAAATCCTTATAACAGCAGTGATTACCATGCACCAGTGCTTACTCTGTGCCAGACAGGGTGAGCCAGAGGCCTGCGAATGTTAGCTTGAGTCATCCTCCCAACTACCTACTTGAGGATGAGGGCAGGCTGCTACTATTCTTATTCCCATTTTGCAGATGAGAAACTGAGGCTTAGAGAGTTGTCAGTTGCCCAAGGTCACAAAACTGCTCAGAGGTAACACTGGGATTAAAAGGCAAGGCAGGTCTGTGGGTCTGACTTGAGGTGCTGTGCTCCTAACCACTGCTGTGCACCGTAGAGCTGAGAGCTGACCTGTCTTATCTAGTTCCCTGAGACAGGACTTAAAGGATCTTTATGCCCTGGTTCTTGTTAGATAATTGCCGATTCTACTTGCTCCTCCTGGGGTCTGGTAAAAGCTATTTTTAACTTGGAGTTTTCAATGCCTCTTAAATAATTCTCAAAAGTCCCTGTTTTGGGTTATATATATATATATATTTCTATAGAAAAGAAATCTTGCTGCTATATATTGTTATGACATCTTGAAAAGATTTAACATTCATTCTATTTTTAATCACCAATTTATTTCTAATCTGAAGATATTGCCAAGAAACCATTTTTCAAAGTCTATCTTAATCAGAGAGCTTCCTGTAGTCCCTCCACAAGAAAGAGTAGTAGTATTATCAGATCTCTATGAAGTCTATAAACAGAAAAAAAAATCCTTGTCTAATTGAAAGTGACTTTGGCAAAGGCCGTCATCTTCCTATTTTCAAGTCTCCAAAGCCTCTGGGGGTTTTCGGAAAGCAACAAAGAGACTAATGAGGTTGGGAAATCCCATAAGCCTGTCTCCAGCCCCAGCCTTGGGACTGGGTGACAGTGACCAAGAAAAATGCCTAAAATATGGGCTGGGAGTAGACATTGTGGTCCCTTCAGCTGAACCTTGAAATGAGTCATCTGTGCATGGTCCTGCCATCAGACAAGTGCATGTGTTCTTCTTCTTTTAAAATATCTTGGAAAATACTTTGCAACGTCTGGCTGCTACTCATATGTAGAAGAAATGTCTTCTTTTTTTTTTTATTTTTACAATGTAGTCTGAACCAGTGATTGCAATTCTTAAACCTAGCTGAACCCATGAAGGAGCTCATTAAGGAGCTCATCTCTAGAGATTTTGGCCAGCAACTCCCAGAGAGTTCCATGCTGGTGGTCCAATGACCGACCTCAATTGAAGAACCACTGGCCTAATTTCCTACTGCTGCTCTTGGTCTGCTTTCTTCTCCTAAAATACTGCCCTTCATGTGCATTTGGAAAACTTTATTCCTCCTCCTCCTCTTCCTCCTTCTCCTCCTCTTCCTCGTCCTCCTGCTTCTCCTCCTCCTCCTCTTCCTCCTTTCCTCCTCCTTCTCCTCTGCTTCTTCTTCTTCCTCCTCCTCTTCCTCTTCCTCCTCCTCTCCTCCTCCTCCTCCTCCTTCTCCTCCTCCTCCTTCTCCTCTTCCTCCTTTCCTCCTCTTCCTCCTTTCCTCCTCCTTCTCCTCCACCTCCTTTCCTCCTCTTCCTCCTCCTTCTCTCCTCCTTCTCGTCCTCCTCCTCCTCCTCTTCCTCCTCCTCCTCCTCTTCCTCCTCCTCCTCCTCTTCCTCCTCCTCCTCTTCCTCCTCCTCCTCTTCCTCCTCCTCCTCCTCCTCTCCTCCTCCTCCTCCTCCTCCTCTTCCTCCTCCTCCTCTTCCTCCTTCTCCTCCTCTTCCTCCTCCTCTTCCTCCTTTTCCTACTCCTCCTCCTCCTTCTCTCCACCTCCTCCTCCTCTTCCTCCTCCTCCTCTTCCTCCTTCTCCTCCTCTCCTCCTCCTCCTCTCTCCTCCTTCTCCTCCTCCTCCTTCTCTCCACCTCCTCCTCCTCTTCCTCCTCCTCCTCCTCCTCTTCCTCCTCCTCTTCCTCTCCTCCTCCTTCTCCTCCTCCTCCTTCCCCTCCTGTTCCTCTTCCTCCTGTTCCTCTTCCTCCTCCTCCTCTTCCTCCTCCTCCTACTCTCCTCCTCCTCCTCCTCCTTCTTCTTATTCCTTTTCTTCTTCTCTTCCCTCTTCTTTTGTCAAGGCAGGATCTCACTCTGTCACCTAGGCTGGAGTGTGGTAGCATAATCATAGCTCACTGTAGCCTCAAACTCCTGGGCTCAAGTGATACTACCCCCTTGCCTCAGCCTCCCAAGTAACTTGGCACTATAAGTGCCATGTCTGGCTGATATTTTTATTTTTTGTACAGATGGGGTCTCACTATATTGCCCAGGCTAGTCTGAAACTCCTGGTCTTAAGAGAGCCTCCCACTTGGCTGACCACCTTGCCCAGCCAAAAAACTTGATTCTTACATCTCCACTGTCTTCTCCATACTGTGGTCTCTAATTCTGTCAAGATGGTACTTTTGATAGTTTTTGACTGAGAAAACACATCAAGGTAAGAGCTACTATGAATTCAGTAAAGCTTTTAAATTTAAATTCCTACACATCTGTGTATGTTTGAAAAGCGGTAATGTCAATGCAAGACAGGCTGTTTATTCAGAGTAGTATAATGCTTGGTGGACACATGGATTCATGGCTCCCTTTCTAGAATTCTAGAATTCCAGGCTGCTCTTCCCTCACCCAGGGCCCGTTGCCCAAGAGTCGGGAACAGGGATCTCAATCAGTGGTTCTCCACCCTGAGGTCATGACACACTGGTACATCCAGAGCAGCTGGACGGTGTATAGTAAGTAATTTATTACTGAGAGCTGAAATTCCAAAGTTCGTGAATAGTTTCTTTAAAAAATAAAGCAATTGCCGGGCGCGGTGGCTCAAGCCTGTAATCCCAGCACTTTGGGAGGCCGAGACGGGTGGATCACGAGGTCAGGAGATCGAGACCATCCTGGCTAACACGGTGAAACCCCGTCTCTACTAAAAAATACAAAAAAATTAGCCGGGCGAGGTGGCAGCGCCTGTAGTCCCAGCTACTCGGGAGGCTGAGGCAGGAGAATGGTGTGAACCCGGGAGGCGGAGCTTGCAGTGAGCTGAGATCCGGCCACTGCACTCCAGCCTGGGCGACAGAGCAAGACTCCGCCTCAAAAAAAAAAAAAAAAAACAATATTGTCCTTGTAACACAATAGCATCACTCGGTCACTTGCATTACAAAATGCTTCTATGAGTGGGTGGACTTACTACTCATCCATGATGCCTGAAGGGAGCAGATGTCTTTGATATGTCATTATGAGGAAAATGAATTCTTTACATATATTTTTTGTGTTTTGTCAAAACCTGAGAACACCTTAAGGAGTACGCTACACGTATGCGTATCATTCATCTTATTGTTTCAAGACAAAAAAAAAAAAAAGGCCAGGAAGACTGTACTAGACTATAAGAAAATTACTTAATAGAAAAGATTGAGGAAGATGAGATTCCTGCCCATTGAGAACAGTGGGGCATACACATGGCCAGAATCTTTGTCTTCTTTGAGTAAATGCCCCAGTACGGTGGGCCTTCCAGCCTCATAATGGATTGGGTTCTTCCACCTGTGGCTCTCAGTGCTGCCCAGATTCAATATCCAGTTTGTCTACTCTTTGTCAGCCCAGTCTGACATATTCTGAGGGGTGGGAGAAGGGCTTCAGACAGATTCAATCGGACGTGATACCAGCTTACTAATCGCATCTCATTTTTGACACACTTGGTTTTCACGTGCAGTGAGGCCCCTCTAGCACTTGCTGTTTTCCCTCTCACACCTTCAATCCCTCTTTGTTTCTCCTGCTGCTCCTCCCCTGAAGCTCCCTTCCCAGGCCTTGCAGTGGGAGCTGGGGCTGATTCAGCACAGATGGATTGGCTCCCGAATCTTGGCCACATATGGGCCCCACGGAGCTCCGGGTGAGAGCCGTTAGCACATCCCCCAGGCTCGAAATGTCTTCGTGTCCCCACCAGCATCTGGCCTCGAGCAGCAGATCCAGCCCACACCTTCCCAGCTCTCCCATCACCTTCTAGCCCCCACTCTTCTCAGGCCCCCTGGAGCCTCTGAGCTCATTGAGGGCCATTATTAAGGAGGTCTGTTTGGCAGAGGCCCAGGTCCCTGGCAGGAGTCTATGGCAAAAGCAGCTCAGACTCCAGAGCCTGCAGTGTGGCTGTCAACACAATGGGTGGTTCTCCTCTGGAATGGAAATGGACTCGTGTCACCTACTAGGAGAAAGATTAAGAAGATGCAGGTGAGGATGACTCCCTAGCCCTGACACAACTGTGGTTGGAGGGGCCAACTAGGTGACACTGGGTGACTAGGGCCCTGTGGCCCAGAAGCTCAGAGAAGCACACTGCTAAGGCCATCCCCAGGTCCAGGCCAGACCACCTTGCCCTCTTGACCAGATTACACTCCCCATGCAGGTTCCGTTCTCAATGTGACCAAGACATCTGCTGCAAACAGGGAAGACAAGACCTTTGAACTTGTTAACCAAGTCAGCCCTTGCCTCAAAAGTGAAACCACAAAATGGTCTTCCCAGCCTGCTAGAAGGGACGGGAGCTGGGGCAGGTACCAGTAGAAACTGAGCCGGTAGATGAGGCCCAGGCTATCCCAGACCAAAATACTCTAGAATTCTGTTTGATTCCTCCAGGCCTAGCCCAGCATATACAGTTCCACCTCTGAGCATACTAATCCCTCCCAGTTCTATTGTGTCTTAAGGGGCCAGGGCTCAACTTGACGGAAGCTCTGCTCTGAGGACACCCACTCCTGTGCTCACTCGCTGGATGGATGCTACCTGCTTCCCCAGGTGGCCTCAGCTGACTCTCACTCCTCCTCACTCCATTGCCTCCCATGAAGCCCCAGCCACACAGATTCACCACAGGAGATTGCTTTATAAATACTCTTTTAACAATAGATCACTTGCCACCGAAACCAAGAATTTTTTTTTAGCCTTCAGGATGAGAGCATTTTGGGCAGGTATCAAAGTCAGTTATGACCTTCTCTGGAACACAGAGAGAACAGGGTGGAACATTTGCAGAGCATCTGAAAGTGGTGGCTACTGTTATTTTGAAGATCTCTTATTTATGGCAAGCTCCATGCTCTGCTCTGTACCTAGAATAAAGGTAAAGGAGCTGGCCCTGAGTTCTTTGAAGCAAAAGGTTCACGAGATGAAAGTCCCAGTTCAAGGAAGGCTCAGGTCTCTTTATATTATAGAAGAGGAGGAAGAATTCCACAGAGCCCCAAACCCAGAGACAGACCTAGAGAAGGGGAAACAAATGGAGATAAAAGGGTTTCTGAACAGATGGTGGTAACTTAAATCAGGAGAGGCAGAGGGAAGAGGTAGCAGAAGTGACATGGCGGTCAGCAAGTGAGAGGGCTTAAAGGGAGGCTGGGAGTAGGAAGGTAGAGGGAAGGAGAGAATTTAGGTGGCAGAGAACTTGATGTGATGAAAAGCCCTCACATGTGCTGTACTTTAAGGATAAAACAGTGAGCCGAGTGGGTCGGATGGGGGATGGGGTGAGCAAGGACGCACAGTTTGGCGAGAATGATTCCAGCAGCCAGAGAATGGGAAGGGAAAGTTGATGCCAAGGATGGCGACGCAGGCGGAGTGTCTCGGGGGTGATCTAGAGCCGGACACCTGCACCGGGTGCTGTAGAGCCCACAGCACTGAATGTGAGCTTTGGCATCTGTGGGCATGTGTGTGCACTACTCTGATGAGACAGTGCTTCATTTTTCCACTTCTCCATGAGGTCTGTGGCCAACAGACATGAAGCGCTTTGCTCTGCTGCTGCTTGCTTCTCTCCAAAGCTCTTGCCTTTTTGGTGTATGAGCGTGTGTATTTCATATTTTTGACCAATGAGGAAAAAAGCTTCAGTTGATTGTGAGTGTGCCATTAACCCCTCTAGTTTACCACCAGTGAATCTTCCTAAAAAAAGAGGGTGATTCTAGGATAGGAGGCCATCATCCAATCTTCAGGCCATAGCTGTGTGAGCCATCAGACCACATTAAGAGGAGGGAGTGTGAGGACCTGCAGGACCGCCAGCTGCTTTATTTAAGTGGTGTTTCATGTCACCCTGCCCACCTCAAAGGCTGCCACCTGGACACCTTCAAATCTCATCCATGTGATAGTGATAGTGAGCCCCCACCCTCAACCTGCTACCAGCCAAGACCTGCCAGGCTCCGGAATTCAGCCTTTCTCCTCTGAACTCTATCAGCATTCTTTGCCATGTCGTCATTTCAGCAATTCCTTTGTCTCATCTTCTAGATGAGCACATAACACATCCCTGATAATTTGCACATTAGGAATGGAAGCCTTCTGCTCAGCAAGCTGAGCACCCCTCATGATGCCAGGCCCCGGGCAGCAGCCTGCCCTCTTTATCCTGCTGCAAAGGAAAGGAAAGGACAGGTGGCAGGCCTGCCTCGGGCCCAACCCCATCTTTCTCCCTGTTGAATGGGAAGCAACAGTAGGCTGAAGACAAACAGCAGAAACAACCATGCCTCTGTCTGTCTGTCTGTCTGAGCCATGTTTTCACTATGTTACTGATCCCCAGGACATATCTTTCACCCCAGGTGTTGTTCATGTAGACAGTAGGCTGGTGCCAATTCATCTTTTAAACGGAGACTGATCTATGCCCTCAAAACTGGGACCAGTGAATTTGAGAATGTGAGTTCTTCCCCAGAGGTGACACACCTTCACAGTGATCTGGAAATCCTACCCCAGGGGTTGCTCAAGCCACAGAAACTCTGTTTTCTGTAGGACAAATTGATACATATTAGTCTGATGCATGGTCTAGCAATGGAACAGTCAGGAATCTCAGAAAATCCCTCCCCACGGATGTAAGGAAGCTGTGGGAATAGGAAGGCTATGCGAGCAGGGGCAGGCAGCTACTTCTCACTGGCAAAGTGTGTTCAACTTAAGTGCACACGCACACAAACACACGTGCACAGAAGCAACCATGCAACTCCATGGCCCCTTGCCTTTCCCTCCAGGAAGTACCGATGTGTCATACGAACAGTAAGCTTCATTCATTCACTGAACAAAATGTTTGCTCATCACCTACTTTGGGCCAGGCACTGTTCTAAGCTCTAAGGATATAAATGTAACAGATGGGTTCCCTCTCCCAGGGCCTCATATTCTGGCGAGGGCAAATAGACAATAAGCAAAGAAGTAATTATTCTTTGAGAGTGATGAGGGATAGAGCGGTGGCCAGGGGAGATGTGAGGTCTGAAGGAGCTGAAGGGGTGAGCCCCACTGACGTCTGCTGAAGACGGACAGCAGCACGGCCTTGGCCTTGGCCTTGGCCAGGCAGGAGCGTGTGTGGGAGCTGGAGAAAGAGTGAGGGGGCCCGAGGGAGGGGAGTGCAGCTGGCTGGTCGCTGAGGCTCTGGGGCCAGAATCTCCCAGGCCTTTGGGAGAACTCTGGCTTTGACCCAGAGGAGAAGGGGAGGTGATTGAAGCAAGACTGAGGCTTCGTGGGTCTCACCTCATAGCAACACCTGCTGCTGCTGCAGCCTGGAGAGCAGCTGCCCGGAGCGGGGGTCCAGGCAGTGAGGATGAGGAGGCGGTGGGAAGTGGCCAAAGTCAGGACTCATTTTGAAGATGGCACAGAAGGATTTGCTGATGCAGAGTGTGAGAGAGTCAGGAAGATGACTCCAAGGACTTTGCTTTGAGCCAAAAGCTATGGTTCTCGTTTCCTGGAGATGGGAAAGGTGATAGGTGGGAAGCAGGAGCTCCGTCAGAGCACGAACCCCGGTGTTGTGCAGCTCAGACTTTCCCAGACACCCCAGGGGTTGAGGGAGGCAGGGGCGGCAGGGAGAGTGGGCGGAGGGTGCTCCTCCAGACCCAGCTCTGTGTCCACACGCGCGTCCTTGCCTTTGGCCGTCGCTCTGGGAGATCCCTGCCAGTTTCCATGCTCCATCTCCGCCTTCCCAGGAGCATTCTCCCCTCTTAGAGACTGGATCTGTTCCTGGCCCACAGCTGCCTCCTCCCTGGAGCCCCAGGCATTCCAAGGGGCTCCCAGGTCAGGAGGGCCCCACCCCCACAGCTGCCCTTCATCTGGGGCCTCCCCTAGACTTTCTTGCTGATGGCACCTGGCCCTCTCCCTCTGCAGCCATGACCTGATTGTCAAGCTCTCGTTGGTCCCCATGGCTGTCAGACATACCTGAGTCTCAGGTATAATCCCAGTTGGAGTTATTTCCCACATGCCTCTTTACTTCATGAAAATGAAGGCATCAACCTTCCATGGCCATTAAGGGTTTTCCAGAATCTTCCATGACGGTTGAGCGCACCAAGGATCTCTAGAGGATTTGTGACTTCAGCACACATGCAGACACTCTTCCCTCGGATACAGCTGGAAATTCTTGTTATAAATATGCTTAAAGTTGCTGGTTCCCAGCTCCCAGTGTATTGGCAAGTGTTGAACTGGCTGCGTGAGGATTACCCCAGCCCCAGAGTCAGAGATTAGGGTTTCACAGTGCAAGGGAGGGACCTGGAATCAGGATGTAGGAAATGCTAACACACCCCACTGGTATTTTTGTTGTTGTTGTTGTTCTATTATTAATTAATTAATTAATATTTTAGGACAGGGTCTCACTCTATCACCCAGGATGAAGGGCAGTGGTGCAATCATAGCTCACTGCAGCCTCGAACTCCTGGGCTCAAGTGATCCTCCCATCTCAGTCTCCCCAGTGGGCGGGACTACAGGCATGCGCCACCACACCCAACTAATTTTTTAAAATTTGTTAAAGATGAGGTCTCACAGTGCTGCCCAAGATGGTCTCGAACTCCTGGCCTCAAGCAGTCCTCCTGCCTTGACCTCCTAAAGTGACAATCCTCCCAAAGGGGGTTACAGGCATGAGCCACCACCGTGCCCAGCCCACCTCTACTGGTGTTGATCACCAGGCAGGCTTGGGAAAACTGCTTTAGCTGTAAGAGGGGAGGGTGTCCTACCCCCAGAGAGGTTCTCTTACTTTTTTCTTTAAGCAGATCACTACAGCCTCTAGCCTGCAGGGGCTCCAGGCAGTCCATCACACATAGTGGGTTGTACAGAATTTATTTAAGGACAGAGATGGGGAAGATGGAGGGAGAAAAAACCCTGCCATCTTCTGCCGTCTAAAATTTAGAGCCTATTTTGGTGAGATAAGACTGTATAGGCCGGGCGCGGTGGCTCACGTCTGTAATCCCAGCACTTTGGGAGGCCGAGGCGGGTGGATCATGAGGTCAGGAGTTCGAGACCATCCTGGCTAACATGGTGAAACCCCGTCTCTACTAAAATTACAAAAAATTAGCGGGGCGTGGTGGCGTGCACCTGTAGTCCCAGCTACTTGGGAAGCTGAGGCAGGAGAATGGCGTGAACCCGGGAGGTGGAGCGGAGCTTGCAGTGAGCTGAGATTGTGCCACTGCACTCCAGCCTGGGCGACAGAGCGAGACTCCGTCTCAAAAAAAAAAAAAAAAAGAAAAGAAAAAGACTGTATAGAACAGATACAAATAAACGTATATTAATGTTCTGCAACAGAGGGGGTATGGCTGGCAGGCAAAATAGAAGTGAGGAAAAGCTGGATTTGTGGAGGCCAAAGGTGCCCTCGAGGCTGCAGGTGGGTGAAAAGTTCATGTTGCCATCCAAACTATGACCCCTCTGCTTCTGTCCCTTGGTATGGAACCATTCTCTGCAGAGATGAGCCCAGGCTGTGGCTGCAGTGGGAGTGGCTTGCATGTCACTCACAGAAGCAGCAAAAGCAATCCACTGTCTGGATTGGTGATGAGCTGGGAATCTCTCAAGGTAGTGACCTAGGAGGCAGGTGGGCCAGAGGGGGCCAGAGGGAAATGAGATTGTCCTGTTCTTGCCCTTGCTCCCTTCCGGGCCGTGTCCTTTTGCTACGGTGCACTTCCTGATCCTGAGCGGACCCTCACCCAGGCGCCCACCCAGCATCCGGCAGTCATTAGTAGGTTTCCCCTCCCGCTTTTTCATGAGAAAGGGATTTTGCCAGGATCTCTGTATTTATAGTGGAGAGAGGCCCCAGGACTGTGAGGAGTGGGGACTTCCTCCCCAGGGATCCCACTGAAAGCCCATGTCCACTCAGGACCGAGCTCCTGCCCACTCAGAGGACTCGTGCTTTGAGCTGCCCCAGTGGGCGTGACAGGTTTGCTACAATCTAGGATTTCCCAAACTCACCTGCTGATCAGAATCCTGTAGAACGCTTGTTAAAAACAAAGATATCTGGGCCCCAAACTACAGCTAATGAATCAGAGTCTCAAGAGCAAAGGCCCTTGAAAAAACAATTCTTAGGACGCGGTCAACTTGGGAAACTTCACCGAGCCATGAACTCTCTCTTACCCTTGGGTGACCTAATTCCTGCCTCTGCTAGAAAGCTGCTGCCTAGGCTGAGCTCAGACAGGCATTCATGGGGAAAAATAAAAATAAAAAAAATAATAATAAAGCTTTTTTTCTGTTTAGAGACCAACAGCGACAACAATAATTACCAACCTTTATCAACTGTGTGCCAAGCACTCTCCAGGGGGCTCTTTGGGGAAAGGTGGATCGTGTCACACAATTCTGCCAATAGCCTAATGAGGCAAGGGCTACAGCTGTCTCCATTTTTTCAGATGGGGGTGCAGAAGGCAGGGAAGTGAAATGTCTTGCCAGAGGCACATGTAGCAGGTAACCGGCAGAGCTAGGTCACAGGCTTCTGACCACTGCCCCCGTCTCTTCCCCAACAGATTAGTCATCCTGGCACCTCGAATTAACTCCCTCCAGGGTGGCAACTCACACCACCACCAACACCCCTCCCCCCAGACAGGGAAAAAAAAAGAGCATAGAGTGGCAGCTCCTCTGAGAACCTGCAGTGTGTAGTTGTGAGAATGAGGCACAATGGGGAGGACAGCAAGGGGCAGGGTGCTGACCTCCTTCCTGTTGGCTCTCAGGTACTGGAACTCCTTGAGCAACCTGGTGGCATCCTTGCTGAACTCTGTGCGCTCCATCGCCTCCCTGCTCCTTCTCCTATTCCTCTTCATCATCATCTTCTCCCTCCTGGGGATGCAGCTCTTTGGAGGAAAGTTCAACTTTGATGAGATGCAGACCCGGAGGAGCACATTTGATAACTTCCCCCAGTCCCTCCTCACTGTGTTTCAGGTACGGACTCTTCTCTGCTGGGATTCAGACTCGGGGTGGTTGAGTGGCGGGGTGGTGGGGGGAGTGTGGAAAGCTACACCCTTTCACCAGGCAGCCACAGCCAGCCTAGATCAGCCCTGGAGAGCCCATGCCTGCGAGAGTCTTGAGTTTTTTCTATAGTTTCCCCTGTCCCCATCTGCTGTGGAATTCCACTAGTGGGTGGACCATTAGGGGAAACAATCTAAGTGGTTTAAAAATGCCTTCTCAGGGGAATCTCTTGAACCCAGGAGGCGGAGGTTGCATTGAGCTGAGATCCCGCCCCCACTGCACACTCTAGCCTAGGCAACAGAGCAAGACTCTGTCTCAAAAAAAAAAAAAAAGAAAAGAAAAGAAAAAAAAAAGAAAGCCTTCTTATCCATGGAATCCTTTACTCAAATTCTCCATGAAAGCCCAAAACATAAACAAAGAAAAGCAGACTGCTCTTATTGAGCGGGGGAGAGGGTGACGAAACCCTGGCTTTCCTACCCACCATGCTTGTCCCAGGAAAAAAATATTACTGGCCCATCAAATTTGTGATTTCATAGATATTTTGGCTTAGGGCAAACTCAGAGTGGCATCTATTTAAGTTTAAAAGTAGATGGAGGTAAAAATGAATCACATGTAGATGCTATGAAAATCTTCAAGTGATTAATGTTTGGGGAAAGCTGGTGTAGCGTGTGGCTGTCTCAGCAAACACACAACTGCACAAGGGCCCTGATGCCTTACCCCCCAGGAATAGCTGATGGTCAGCTCAAGCATGTGTGGAGGAAGTCAGAGATCTTTGGGCCAAAAAGCCCTTTTAGTCACCCTTCAAATCCTATTATGCCAGTGGCCAGGCCTTTTGTGTAAGGACAGTGGAATAGCTCAGAGCCCCCTGGGGAGGAGGATCGGGGGCCAGGAGGAGGGAGAGGAGTGAAAGGAAATTTTGGACAATTCTGTTGACGTAGTGGGGCAGGGCAGGGTGGTTTCGGGTTTGCTGTTGGTCTAACGCTGTGTCCCTTATTGGTGGGAATGTGTCATTCAGATCCTGACCGGGGAGGACTGGAATTCGGTGATGTATGATGGGATCATGGCTTATGGCGGCCCCTCTTTTCCAGGGATGTTAGTCTGTATTTACTTCATCATCCTCTTCATCTGTGGAAACTGTATCCTTTGCTGCTGCCCCCCAACCCCTGCGGCCCCCAGCCCCCAGCCTGCAGCACAGTGCCAAGCGGGCACGTCCCCGCAGGTCCGGGCGGTCCCGCTCGGGCTCACACCACCCAGCCTAGAACCCCATGGCGGCGGAGGTGGGTCTGGGTGGAAACGTGCAGCTTTGCCATAGGTGAGGTTCACCTTCCGGAACCCTTCCGGGCGTGCGCTCGGCGTCCTGTAGGTGAGCGACGCCCCCTGGCGTTGCGGCGTGCGCTGCGCAGCCTCTCACACGGGCTGCGGTAGGGACACGGGCCTGCTGCCCTGGGGCCGCTGCGTCCGCGCAGAGGCGGGGCGCTCCGTAAGGGAGGGTGAGCCGTTGTCCTTCAAGTGACCTTCAGCTCCCCTCCTGCTTTTTGGTCAGCACCCCTCCCTCTGATGCTGCTCTCCAGGACTGGAGTCACAGGCAGAGCTGCCCAGACTTCACACAGCCCTAAAAGCTCCTTCCTGATCCTGGCTCGTGGGTGGGGTTTCCAGGGTCACAAACCACAGGTGCTGCTTCTCTTCCCCAGCTCACCACCCCGAGAGAGTCACGTCCAGAGTCAGGGGTAACATGGGAACAGCACCGGGCCAAGTCCCAGTTAAGGCAGTGCAGAGAACACAGTCATGGAAGCCAGCAGACAAGGTTTCCTCTTTTCCCAGCTGGGTGACCTCTCCTCTACCTCAGTGTCTGTAAAATGTGGCCATGGAATCGTAGAACCTACTACGTAAAGGGTCGTGGGGAGTTTTAATGGGATCATGCATGCAAAGCCCCTACCACATTCAGACGCCTCCCTGGACAAGCCCCTCTTCCCCTGCCTGGGTTGCGGCTTCCCTGTGTGTGAAATGATAGGAATGTCTGGGTGCCTGGGGCTGGGGGTCAGACTTCACAAACTGAAAGCGCCCTTCCAGCTATGCTTTCTTTGATTCTGCACTTCTCTGACCCACAGCGTTTCTGTTGGTGGAGTGGGGTGGGGAGAAAGGGCAAAGAACTGTCTCCATTGGGAACCCCCGAGCCTTGGCTGGCTCCAGCCGGACCCTCCAAGGGTCTTCGTGTGTGCAGGCTCACATTAAGAGTTGGCAGAGATGCCAAGCCACCCCCTCAGTGCCTAGTTATAATAAACCGCTCTTAAGAGCATTCTGCATCCTGCTAGAGACAATGCTGTTTATAATGTCAATTACAGCCAGTCATCTCAGCGGGGAAACCAATCATGAAACCCAGCAATTAAAGTGCAAGTCAGGGCTTGCTGCCTCACTCCCGCCTGCTCCAGTGTGCAGGCTAGCCTGTTCTCATCCCTCTAGATAGCTCCAGGTAGCTAGGAGGGTGATGGGGAGCAAGGGGAGGGGAGTAACACTGTTGGGGTCTGATTCCCTCAGAGTGACTCACTGTCAAGCTCTCTCTGCTGAGGAGCTCTGCCTTGCACGTCCTACACCCCTCTGCCCCCTGTGCCCACCAAAACCCCAAGCCAAGGGTCATTTTCTTTAAGAATGGACACAAACAGATATCCTACTGAATGTGTTCTTGGCCATTGCTGTGGACAACCTGGCTGACGCTGAGAGCCTCACATCTGCCCAAAAGGAGGAGGAAGAGGAGAAGGAGAGAAAGAAGCTGGCCAGGTAACCCTCTAAGCTTGCCCAGGCCCGGGGCTCCAGGACTCCCATTCTGGAATGTCATCCCACTGGTGGCAGAGAGAGGCTTGACTGCCAGTCTGTGTTGGCTGTCCCTCCTAGGAGGACTCTGGGTTTGGGGCTCCCTAAGTTGGGCCTTTCTCCTAATTCCTAAGCATCGCTCTAGTAGGGACCATCGTGAATTATAATAGTCTCTACAATGGTGTCATATTCTCCACCTGTTGGGATTATCTTTTGAGAAGCTGTGATAGGTGGCGGGAGTGTAGGGTGGGGAGAGAGAAAGGCAACCACTCAGTTGGGAAACCCAACTCCAGCTTATGGAGGGAGTCCTCCTCACTACTTTATGATTCATCTCCAGTGTTAGGAAGGCAAGACGGGGCCCTGTGTTGTATCCTATCATTGTCTAGACGGGACAGTTCCAGGCCACACAGCCGTCAGGCACTGAGCAGAGCTCCTCCAGGAGCCAATCCTAGAGGAGATACACCATCCTTTTCTGCTCTGGCAGCCCAGGCATCTCTGGAGCTGCAAGAGGCCAATTGCGTGTCAGGCAGAGCAGGTGTGGCTCAGCCCCGTAGCGCTTGTGACTGATCTGTACACGAGAAGTGCCCTGGAAAAAGGAAGATGGATTCAGACCCAGGGAGCCCCCACTGGCCCCAAAAGGCCACAGGGCGGTTCCCTCCTACACTGTTCCCTATCACTCCAGTAAACAGCCATTTATTTTTTCTGCTGCTGACTGGCCAGGACTGCCAGCCCAGAGAAGAAACAAGAGATGGTGGAGAAGCCGGCAGTGGAGGAATCCAAGGAGGAGAAGATTGAGCTGAAATCCATCACGGCTGACGGAGAGTCTCCACCCACCACCAAGGTGAGGAGCTGTCTCCTTCCTGGAGCTGTGAGGCTGGTGCTGGGGAGGGAGGGCCACAGCCTTCCCCGGCCAGACCCCATGGAGAATAGGAGAGAAAGAAGGACACCCAGTGGAAAGAAAGCCAGTGGGGATGAACAGGAGAGCTGGGAGGAGGAAGAGAAGGCAGATTGGCTGGATCCCAGCCATCTGCTGATGTCTTGAAGGGGATATGCAAAGTGACAAGGACCTATTTTCGAGCGAAGTCACTGACTAAAATGCAACTTCAAGGCTACTGCAAGCCTCTTAACTTGTGGACATATCTAACTGAATTCTTCCTCCTTCTCCCCTGTGACTGTCTAGATCAACATGGATGACCTCCAGCCCAATGAAAATGAGGATAAGAGCCCCTACCCCAACCCAGAGACTACAGGTACCAGTCCCACTGCCTAACCTGGGATTGGGAGACTGGGGGCAGAGATTTAAATCCTAAAGCCACGTGGGAGTGGCCGTGTATTAGGGACCATGGTTCCGGTGTCCCTCCATAAGTACCTTGCACTGCTGAGTGTCTTCCGTCTCTATATTTAAGCATCATCAGTCAGCATCTGGGAGACAGCTTTGTTTCTGCTTTCCTCATAATGAAATCACATTTGAGCAGTGCTTTTGTGTCCTTTCCAAGCTGGATTCTGTGTACATTTAAATTTTTGTTACATTACATGTTGTAAAATCATTATTAATTTATATAATGTATTAGTATGGCATATGTTGCAACATTATGCTCACTTAATATTAATAGTAAATCCCAAATCTGCCTTGCCCCTACTCAGGAGGCAGTGCCGAGTGCAGGGACAGCTGCCACCACAGATGTCCCACTTGTTGCTTTAGAAAATGATTTCAGGTCTCATTATAAAAGGCGCTCTTACTGACTCCATCTTCCTGTGCTTCTATCTGATACATAAATTGGCAGGCAATCTGCTTCTCAAGGGCTTTACTGTCAGAGGTCAGTGGTCTTCCCTCCAGGCTTCACTTCCCAGCTTCCTGAAATCCCATGCCCTGTCCAAGGCCTTGGCTTACCTTCCTCTGACCTAGAATTGCAGATACCATCGCCAGTTTCAAGCTTGAAGTTAATAACATGTGTCAAGGGACTGTTGATTCTACTGACATTTCCTTGTTCCTGTAGGTTAGGCTATATTTGGGTTGTTCACCAAGTTAGGTGGCTGAGAACCTCCTACATTTATGAGCAAAGCTCGGTTTCCCCTTTTGCTTTCCCTCCGCTTGTTCTCTGCTTAGAACACTCACAGGCATCTTCTGTTGTCCTTGGGAACCAGACTCCCTGTGGTCACACCATCCTCACTCCCCTCCTCCTGCAAGGGAATAGGATGTGGTTTCCTGGAGCTTGGATAGAAAGAACAGGAAGGGTGTTTTCATGTGCAGGGCATTAAATAGCCTTTGAAGTTCTTAAAAACCCTTCTAGGGTGAAACTGTTAGGGAATTTCAACGACGTACTAGAATTATTGAACAAATGCAATGGGAGGATCTTGTCTTGATCCTGAAGCAACAAATACACTTTAAAATGACATTTTAGAGGTAATTGGGGGAAATTGAATATGGACTTGGAACTAAATGATTTAAAGTAGTTTTGTTAATCTTGTTGGTATAATATTTTGTAGTTCTGTTTTCAAACTGCTGCCGTGTTTATAGCCAGAGTCTAAAATGTTTACGAGTTGCTTTGCTTTTAAAATATTCCAACAACAAAAAAATGGGACAGAGAAGATAAATGGAACAAGATCAGCAAAATGTCCAAAGTTGTTGAAGCTGGTTTTATATATGAGGTTTAGTATGCAAGACTCTACTCTTGCGTAAATCTTTAAGGTTTAAAATGAAAGACAGTAATAAAACAAATTCCTTAGGGCCCTGAGAAAAGCCCTCCCATGGGGCCAGCCTCCAGGATGGGCCTCCCTGCACACACCACAAGGCAGATCTGGTATGAGGGTCTTTTCACACAGGCACCCAGCTGCAGCCAGGCCTGTACGGCAGATACACCTCTTGCATCTTCAACAAAAATCTCAAATTCTATTATTCTAAATACTGTACTCTTGGCTTTTCTCTGTCGCTCTAATGAAATCAAAGAGAAGAATGTTAAAAAAAAAAAAAAAAAGGGCTAATAAGGATTTTGTCACCACATTGACCGTCCTAGAAGTGCCTCTAACGTAGCTACCCGGTGGCTCTGAGGACCGGGGGATGCTTACGCTTTCCAGCTGAAAAGCTCTTCCTCCCCTCCGCTGAGGCCTCAGGATTCTTGAGATTTTTGAGCGTGTGTCCCGCTCCCCGTCATTTCTGCTAGTTACATGTGTCTCTTTACTTTTGTGTTGAAACCTCTGGTCCATACCCTGACTGCCCCGCCACACATACCAGCCACCACTCCGGCCTTTGAAGCCAGCCCCAAGCATGCCCATTTGCACACTATCCCAGGTCTCCAGGTCCTCATCCAGGAGGTCCAAAGGGCAGTGTGCTCTTAAAGCTGGTGGCCCCACACATTGCCCTGCCCCTAAAGGCTAAGTCAGCCTGTCCTTTGCAGCTCCTCCCGCCTTCCCATTTCCTCCCTTCCCTGCCTGCCCAGTCAGCTCCTGGATCCTTTAGTGCCAGGTGCAGCAGAAGTTCCCAGAGACTCCTCCGAAGATCACGTGGCCTGTTGTCTCTGTTCTGGTCAATCTCTGGTTCCCTCCTGCTTCTCTTCTCCCGAACCATGAATGGCGAAGAGCCTGATCTACCATTGTGCTCCCAACCGCTGCCCCTTCCAGGCCGCTGACCCCTGCCATGCCTGGTTCGTGCAGGTACCCCTTAGCAGGCAGCACTGGTGAGCGTTCCTCCTGCTCTGCCTTCAGCTGGGCCACTAGGGAGAAAGGGCCACTGCCAGGGAGCACACTGCCATGCTCTTCTGCTGCCTCCCCGTCTCTCTCTTGCCCTGTCTCCTAGGCTTGCCCCCTGCCCTCTCCCTCCCTCTGTCCAGATTGCACCCAAAGCGATGTATCAGAGTGGCCAAGTGGGAGCTGGACTCCGGAGTACACTCTGCTGGCTGCAGCTTCAGTTGCCCTCACATGACCATGAATACTCAGAGGAGGGGCCTGTTTCTAATTCAACAAGGGGCCATCGAGGCCAGCCACAGCCCTAGAATCCTTCCCTCTGTTTCATCTGAAAAGCTCGCCAGCCAGTTTCAGCCTCCCAGATCGGTATACCCTAATTATAGAGAAAAGCCCCAACTCACTGGAAAGAAAATCATTGTGCCCAGATGAGTGGAAGTTAATTCTACCTTTGTTTAATTTATTAATTTATTTGAGTGAGCGTGTAGATGTTTGCAAGAGCCACTAAGGACTTAAAGTTAACAGGTACACATTTGAAAAAGGAGTGCCACCAGACACTGAGTAGTCAGCAGCGCCTGTGCTGGGGGAGCCTTTCGTTGTTGCAAGGGGTTCAAGGTCAAGGAGAGCCATGAGGTCGTGGAGTCTGGGGGCTTCATGCAGAAGGGTGGTCTTGACTGAGCCTTGAATCGGAGAGTTGGAGAGGCTGAAGGAGTTTTTTCAGCATCATACAATCATCAGAGATGCTAAGAGTTGGGAGGAACCTTGTAGATATTCATGAACTACCCATGAAGCACTTACTTGTGTGCCAGGCACTGTGCTAGGTCCCAGGGACATGGGGGTCCCTGTGGTGGGCAAACAGGGAAGACCCCCACCCTCCTGGAGCTGACATATCAGTGGGGAGACAGGCAGCAGGCAAACCAACCGAAAAGGTGACATCACATGATGTGAAGATAGTGAAATCAAGGATTGTGTTAGGGGATACTCAGGGGTCAGGCTGCTTTGACTGTGTGGTCAGCAAAGGCTTCTCTGAGGACACAGCGTTTGACTGGAGCCTGAATGATTCAAAGGAACTAGACACGGAATCAGAGTGAAGGGCGCTCCAGGTGGAGAGCCTGAGTGCAGAATCTCTTACGGGGGATGCACTGGCTGTGGGGACTCCAAAGAGGGCCAGTGTCCCTGAAGCAGAGAGAACCAAGGGATAGTGCCCTGAGCAGGAGGCTGGGGCAGGGCAGGAGGGCAGGGCGGAAGGTGCAGGGCCACACAGGAGACCGGGTCTGATCCAGTGCCCTGGAGGGCTGCCAGAACATCTGAGCAGAAGAGGCCCTGACCTGATGTCTGACACACCCTTTCAGAGATTCCCTCTGGGTGCTGTGTGGATAAAGAGCAGTGGCGGTCGAGAGCAGAACTGGGGCAGGGAGGATGCTTGTGCAGTATCCAGGCAGAGAAGATGGCAGCTTGGGCAGGGGATGGTGCTGGAGATGCAGAGAAGTGGTCAGACTTGGGGTACATTTTGCAGGTAGAACCAGCTGGATTCACTCATAGCTTAGATGTTGGAGAGAGACAAAGAGGAACGTAGGGTGACTCTGAGGTTTTCTAATTGAGCCAGTGAAGAGAAGATCCCCAGTGCAGAAACTATATCCACCACCTGTGCTCCTTGTGCCCCAAGGCACTGCTCTGGGTGTCTGGCGCTTACCAACCAGGCACTCCCTTCAGCTGGTAGCAGACTCTTGTGCCCTGCTAGAAACTAAGCTCCTTGAGGACAAGAACTATGGCTTTGTGTTCTCAGCCTTGGGCTCAATACTCTCTAGGCACCAGATCTTACAAATGTCTTTATGTGGCCAAGAGCAAAATCACAGAAGTGAAAATGAGCATCAAATGGAGAGGGGCAAGGGCTGCCAAGGACCAAGGGCGGGGCTTCGAGTGCTACCCTGGTTTTACTTTGGAATCCTCCGACCTGCCGTCCAAAATGCAGCAGCAACTCCAGAGTGCAGCAGCACCTCACTTCCCGTGCTTTTTCCAATCCTCCAAGAACAAAAATGAGAAAAAAAAGATCCCTAATGTATTCCACTGGCATTTGGGAGTAGAAGACTAGATGGTTCAGTTGCCAACACCAAAATGAGCTTTGCCTGACTTTTCCTGATCTCTCAGCCTCCCTCCACATCCATAGTACCTGCTAAGCATCGCATGCTGTTGAAGTTGTGTTCCTTTACAGATCGGAGTTTGTCCTTCAGAAATCGTTTCCCGTTAAGCACTGTGCCTGACGTTCAGCTGCTCTGTGACTGAATGGACCGGCTAACTTGCTTCTCCCCAGGAATGCAGCTCAGCATGGAGCTTCATAAACAGGGAGGGAGCTCGTACAGATGGAAGAGCCTACACCATTTTCCATTAGGAGCTTCGAATGGCACAAAGCTATAGTAAATAGGGGTTTCTGTAAACATAAATGATTAAAATAAGCACAGAATTACCTGTTATCAAATTACCATGGAGAAGAAAGTGTTGGGTCATTTCGAGCAAAACTGAAAAGAATACAAACACCTAGGCAGGAATTTAAGATCCTTCTCAGTTAAATTTCACTTGAAATATCATGATTTAGGCCAACTCTGGTTTTACTTACTCGACTTTAATTAGAAGACTTTTCTTTTACATACCAAGGGTAGGGTGTCACAAGAACTCCAACTCTTGGCCTGTAGACAGTTTTTCATCTTGGACCTCTCTTCTGCTGAAAAAATATCAATTGTCTTGCTGGTCAGCTCTAATTACCCTAGGGAAAGAATCTGATTGATGCCTGTATGGTACTGGTCCTCCAAAAAAGCCTTGAGTCCCTAAATGCTTGAATGCTTTTTGCTTGATAAAGAATTGCTTTCTGTGCCAGGCATTTTTTCTTTGCAATACCTGGCTTTGTTTGAACCAGAAGAGGGAGAACATGCGGAGGCCCGGCTGCATCCGTGAGACAAGCGTCCCATAACTATCTTTCTCCAGCCAGACTAGTATCCCCTTCACCTTCGTCTTATAGAGTCCCCTTCCTTCTGAAGGGTGTGGAAGTTCAATCATCATCAAGAAATAAGGGCTTCTAGTGCCAGGCATAGCTTTTCTTTCCAGGGTTTTCAGCACACAGAGAGAAGGGACAGACATTTAAAATCAGTCATCAAGGCACTGGAGGCAGAGGTTCTGCTGGGATTCGTGGAAAGGTCATTCCCTGGAGCACGAGTACTGAGGAAAGCCGGATGGAGCATGCTATCTGGATTGGGGGTCCTTGTGTGCTCTGCAGAGAGGGAGATGAAGAGCAGCTCAAACAGAGAGAGAGAGAGCATGAGGAACGACGGAGCACACAGTGAACTTGTCAGCTCACTAGGGCTACCATAACCAGTGACCACACGCTGGGCAGCTTAAACAGCACAATGCATCCTTTTATGGTTCAGAGGCTGGAAGTCCAAAATCAAGGGGTCTGCAGGGTCAAGCACCTTCTGAAAGGCTCTTGGGAATAATCCTCACTTACCTCTCCTAACTTCTTGTGGTTGCCGGCAGTCCTTGGCTTGTAGATGCATCCCTCCAGTCTCTGCCTCTGTCGTTACATGGCCTTCTTCCCTAAGTGTGTTTTTGTGTCTCTGTGCCTGTCTTTATGAGAAGAACAGTAGTTAGATTTAGGGCCCATCCTAGCCCAGAATAACTTCATCATAACCAATTACATCTGCAAAGGCCATATTTCCAAATAAGGTCACGTTGCGAAGTTCTAGGTAGGCATGAGTTTGCAGGGAAACTGTTCAACGCACTGTAGTGAAGTGTTCAGAAAATAGTTTCATGTGAGTGGACAGTTTGTTAGGGAATAAAAGGTGGTAAGGATCTGACTGAGAAAGATGTTGAACACTAATCTACAGGCTTCGAGTCTGTCCCATAGCGGCTGCTATGTGCCTGGCACCATTCTGAGGTATAGATGTACTGTTATTATTATTCCACCTTAGATGGAGAAACTGAGGCACAGAGAGACTCAGTAAAAAGCCCACAGCTAGAAAAACAGAGCCAGGATTCTGATCCAGGCGACTGGCTGGAGAGTCTGCTCTTCACTCCCATGTTGTTACTTTCCCCTTCTGAGCATCTTCAACACATTTGACCAGCACAGGATATGCAGTGCTTCCCCCCATGAGCATTGTGCTTGCAAGCGCAGAAATAAGTTGCCTGACTTTCTTCCACAGTAAATGTGGCCACTGGCAGGGAGAACAAAGGCGCTTCTTTAGTTGGTGTCAGTGTCTAAACCTTTGCATGAAGGGCCTGTTGTGGTCAGTAGCATTGCCCTGTTATCTCGACAGCACATGATTTTGTTGTCGTCGTCGTTTTGTTTTGTTTCAGAAATTGGGAAAGTGTTGGTTTTTAATTCCTGGAACTTCCAAGGGTGGGGTTATTTGCAAGGGATTCCACAAGCCAACTAAGCCATATCCTTTCCCCAACCTGCAGCCTAGATAGATGAGTAACACCTGGCAGTGCCCTGTCCTACCTGGTCACCTTTTCTCATACCTTACAACTAGGATGACTAACCACCCCAGTTTGCCCAGAACTAGGGGGTTTCCTGGGATGTGGGAATTTTAGTTTTAAAACCAGGACAAGTCGGTCACCCTACTTACAGTCCCCCTTATTGTGCACTGCCAGCTACGTCTTCTCCAACAGAGATGAGCTGCAGCAGCACCCACAGGGAGATGGCAGAATGTCTGTCTTGGTTGGTACCCTACATTTTCAGAGCCATAATCATGTCTGTCAGTAGGAAGGTCTCTGAAAGTGGTAAAATAAGTGGGAGTGCTGGAGTTATTTAGAATGGTGCTGTTCTTCTTACAGGAGAAGAGGATGAGGAGGAGCCAGAGATGCCTGTCGGCCCTCGCCCACGCCCACTCTCTGAGCTTCACCTTAAGGAAAAGGCAGTGCCCATGCCAGAAGCCAGTGCGTTTTTCGTCTTCAGCTCTAACAACAGGTGTGCAGCGATGGTGGGGAAGGTGGGCTCCTGCTCTCCCTCGTACCAGCCTGGCCGTTTCCTGTGTTTTACCTGAACCTCCGGATGGAGCCTGAGGCTCTCCCAGCTCCCTGCAAATTGTATAAACAGACACTGATTTAGGAAACAGTCCTGGATTTTGAATCAGAAGGCTTGTGTTTTATTTTTCTCTGCACTTTTTGGTTTTTTTTTTTTTTTTTTTTTTTTTTTTGGAGACGGAGTCTCGCTCTGCCGCCCAGCCTGGAGTGCGGTGGCGCAATCTCGGCTCGCTGCAAGCTCCGCCTCCCGGGTTCAAGCCATTCTCCTGCCTCAGCCTCCCAAGTAGCTGGGACTACCGGCACCCACCACAGTGCCCAGCTAATTTTTTGTATTTTTAGTAGAGATGGGGTTTTACTGTGTTAGTCAGGATGGTCTCGATCTCCTGACCTTGTGATCTGCCCGCCTCGGCCTCCCAGAGTACTGGGATTACAGGCGTGAGCCACCGCGCCCGGCCTTTTCTCTCCACTTTTTGAAATGTTTAAACTCTATTTCTATTCTTTGGGTGATTACCCTTGATAATTTACTAATTCTATTTAACTTAACAAAATGTGATGTTAAACAATATCAAGAATCTCCTCCTGTATAATAGATTGACCTTAGACTATTTTAACTCACTCATCTGCTCCTTACTTACATGGAATTGTCATTAGTAACTTAGTCCAACTTTTATTTTTAACCCAACAAGTTAGTGAGTCTTATTATCATATAGATAGTGTGTGTTTGGATATATGTACACCTTACCATTTTATTTGTTCACCATTTTTTTATTCATTTCCGTCCATCCTTTAGCTAACATTTTCTTTCCTACTAAAGTACATTCTTTAGAAGCTCCTTTAGTTCCATAATGGCAAATTCACTTGGCCTCTGCTTACCTATAACTGTTTTCACTTCTTGCTCTTGAAAGATAGTTTTGCTGTGAACACTATTTTAGACAGTTTTTGTCCTACAGCACAAGAAAGGTGTTATTCCACTGTAAAGTCAGGTGTCATTCCAACTATGAGTTCTTTGTGAGTAACCTAACCTTTATTTGTAGCTGCTTTTAACATATTCTGTTGCCTTTGTGGTTGTACAGATTTACTACCATGTGTCAAGGTGTGGATTTCTTTCCATTTATCTTGCTTAGAATACATTCTGCTTCCTAAGCCTATGGATTTAGATATTTATTTAATGAAAATGTACAGCCATAATGTTTAAATCTTACTTCTTTTTAATTCTATATTTCTTCCTTTTGACACTCCAATTGGACATCTGTTAGACTTTTTCATTCTGTTCTCCCTATTTCTTAGAGGGCCTTACATATCTTTCATCTCCTTGTCTTTCTGTATTCTGGGAGATTTCTTCAGCTGTATCTTCCAGTTTCTTAATTCTATTTTCAACTTAATCTATATTACTGTCTAAACCAATTTTTTATCTTGACCATTATATGTTTTTGTTTTAGTTGGTTCCATTTGTTGCTTGATTTTCCAGATTCATCGCTCTAAATCTAGTAGTTTCTATTGATGCCTCATCTTTGTGATTTAGTCCTTTATTTCATTAAATATTTCAAATATAGTTGTTTTATAGTCTATATCTAATATTTCCAATACCCCCAGTCTTTGGAATCTAAATCAGTTATCTGGTGTTTCTTCAGATTTCCCATCTTAGTGGCTTGTCCTTTGGTGCATCCGATGATCTTTGATTGTGACCCCAACACTTCTTCTTCATTTGTGAGAGTCCTGAGGACTAAAGTAGGTCTGGGGAGGCTTTCTTCCAGATGCCCCTTGGAGGTGTTGGCTCAGGCTTTCCTGCCCCATGTCAAGACTGGCTTAACCTGCAATTTCTTGACAGCACTGCTGTTATTGGCTTCCATCCTCAAGCAATTCTGCCTTCCTGGCTGGCTCTCTCTTCATACATAGCCTCAGCTCAGTGGAGGTTGGCGGGAGGGGTTGTTAGTTTGAAGCAGATGATTCTTACAGCCATCTCCTAACTCTCATAAACCAGAATTGTCTCAGAGAGCTTGGCCCTTCGAGGGTTTGGTGCTTCTGCAGCAGGAGGGCTTCTCAGAGCATTTAGTCAACCATAATGCCAGGAGCAGAAGTCTGAAGGCCTGGGTTGAAGCCCTGGCTCCCCAACACTAAGGCTATGTGTCTGGGCAAGCTTCTCCTACTTGGGTTTCAGTGTTCTTACCTGTGAAATGAAGATGATGACACCCATCCCTTCCTTCCTACATTGTTGTCAAGATGAGATGGTGTACAAGACACTTTCACATTTAGGAACCTAGCATTTTTGGTACTATCACTGAGTGCCTAGAAGCTCAGTTGGGTAATTGTGCTGGGGCATGGAAGTGAATTGCACATGTAAACCTCTTACACAGGAGCAGATCACCTACAGAAAGCCAGCTTGGCCGGCTCCTCAGCATACCCAGCTCCGGGCAGTCCTATTGTTCCCTGTGCATTAGCGTAGAGCAGATCTCATAAAGTGATTTCTTTTCAGTGATAGGGAAAATAAGTCCCCAAACAAAAGCCAGTTATGAATGTCAGAGCAGGATTTGGGAATTCAGAGATTCTCAAAGGTCTCAGATGTAACCTTCTAAAATATCAAAGGTGATATCTGCACCATGGCGGTGAGGGGTTGTCATTACCAAGCGGCAGTAAGACTTCAAAATGAAGAGGTCACTTGAAGCCAACAAGCACCTGTTACCAGCTGCTGGGAAGAGCTGAGGGGACAGGCTCCCAAGAGCCGACTGCTGCTTCCCCTTGTCTGCCTTGACTTGTCTCTCCTCCTGTCCCCCCTCCCATATAGGTTTCGCCTGCAGTGCCACCGCATTGTCAACGACACGATCTTCACCAACCTGATCCTCTTCTTCATTCTGCTCAGCAGCATTTCCCTGGCTGCTGAGGACCCGGTCCAGCACACCTCCTTCAGGAACCATGTATGCATTGCCTGTGTCCTCTGCACTCCTTCCCTCTGGGGCTGTGCCGGGCCCACAGCTTCTGTTGCTGACATCATTGTTCAATCCGGAGCCCAATTCTAGATGTCATAATCAGATCCACAACTGACATTTCATTAAGAGAGTAGGGCTTTGATAGAAAACCACCCTAGGACCACAAACAAGTAAGAGAGCATGTACCCAAATGCTCAGGCTGGCTTGATCATTGGCAAAGGGTAGGACTTCCATTGCCTGTGGATGTTCCCCAGGAAGCTCTAGTTCCCTGCAAACTTGGTAAAATGTGGCCACTGACTACATGCCCTCCCTTGCTCCCAGCGTACTCTGACCAGAAGGGGAGCATTGGCAAATAGGTGCCAATGATGAGGCTAACCTTACCTAAAAGAGAGTCTTGGTACCTTCAGTAGAGTACACCAAATGTGAGGACCCACCCAAGGCTCTGTTGAACAACGTTAAAGGCCAGTTTAAGAATTGCTGTATTTCAAAACCTCAAAACTTTGTCAAGTCCAACCAAGTGGGCATGAAGACAACCCACTGATCTAAAGCCATACCCATGCCAAACTACTCTGCACTCCTGGGGCCTGCTTGGTCCCGGGCTATCTTGGTGAGGTTAGCAGGTGTTGGCCCCACCCCTGATCCATCACCTGAAATAGAATAAGTATGCAGTCCTGCAGCCGGTCCTCAGCCTGTGCAGACCTCACCTGGAGGATGCACCTCCCTTGCCCCAGAGGACATAACCCAGGAGTAGATTTCTACCAACACAGGAAGCTCGCCAGCTCAGTCCCACCAACAAGAGCGAAGCATTTTTAATCTCCCTGCAAAAAGACAAACCCCATTCTCTGTCCTTTTGACAAGCATCTCAGTGGTCCGATTTGGGTTTGTAAGTAAATTGGATTAATGGGAAAAGCATCCAGCCAGATGCTGCTCAGATCCAGTACCAGCTGAGGCCAGCCCTGGAAGCTCACCTCACTTATCTGGGGGCTTCAAGGGAAGCCGCTGTGCTGCCTGAGGCTAGCCCCACCTCAGGATCGCTGTGTGCGTGCTGCTCGCCCCCCATTTCCATCTGTGTCCCTGTGCAAAGGCTCAAGCGCCATGCATCTCATTTTGAAGTGTGGCCCCTTTTCTGGTGAACATCCACTGACCTCTCTTCCCATCCTGCTTTTCTCCCTTCCCCATCCCATCCTCACCCTGTTCCGTTTTGTTTTGCAGATTCTGTTTTATTTTGATATTGTTTTTACCACCATTTTCACCATTGAAATTGCTCTGAAGGTAAAGCCCCCATCCCCCTCTGCTCCTCCTGTCCCCCTTGTGCCAGCACCAGGTCTCTGCCGCTGTCTGTCGCTAACACACATGCTCCTTCCTGTTGGTGTCGGGTTCACTCTCAGAGCCACTAATCCAATTATGCTTATTTTTCAGATCCTAGGCAATGCAGACTATGTCTTCACTAGTATCTTTACATTAGAAATTATCCTGAAGGTAATGCAACCTGGGCAATGCATCCTCTGTCGCTTTCTTTGCGTATCTCTGCTCTGTCTGGCTGGCTCTTTTCTCTCTTCTGTTTCTTTCACTCTCTCTTTTTTTTACTCCCAAGCCTGAAATTGGAAAAATGAGTGCCCCTCACTTTGTGTGATGCACTTTGCCCAGACTCAGAAGCCAGGAGCAGCCTACCCCACTGCAGCCCCTGCAGCCCCTCCCTCCAGCCACCCCTAAGCAGTCCGTGCCCTGGAAGGGACACGTGTTGGCTGTGCCACCATCAAGGCTGCCATTTCACTGGTTTGGGCTGCAGCCGTCAGCAGCGCCAGACATACATGCCCACACGCACCAGCTCTGGGTAATTGATACCTGAGCCCACGTAGGACTCTCCTTCCCTCCCCCTGCTCCATACACTCTGAAAGTGGGAAACTTCCTGGGACATGAAAGAATCACTTCGGCCGCTGTCTTTGGATGCCCGTCCTTAGCACCGTCCTCTGTACTTGCAGCAGACATTGGGTCTAAGCTGGGGTTAGGGGCACATAACAGTGATCACAGGCCTGCTGTGAGATGTGGAGCTGGTCTCCGAGCTGAGGGCTTTCAGCAGGTAGCTATAGACTACTGTCAACCCCTCAGTCACCTGCTGCAAAGCTTTGTCACAGTGCCCCTTGCCCTGAGCGTGGGGGAGGGAGGACTGTGCTGGAGAGCTGAGTACAGCGGGGTGAGAGCAGGTGCTGCAAGGAACCTGAGCACCCAGCCCCCAGCCCCCAGCCCTCGCCTGCTGCTGGCCCAGCTCAGTTCTGCTAAGGGAACTGCTACAACATTGCTACCCTCAGAACAGGCAGAGCCCACCACAGAGCAACACTGGGATGAGAGAGAGTGTGCCTCCATTTTTCCGGTATATTTCTGAGTCTCTAAACCAATGCATGGCCAAGCCAGTTCATCTGAGAGTCAAGGTGTGAGTTCCATGGCCTCAGGGAACGTGTGCTCCTCTCTGAGCAAGGGGGTAGATTCTACCCTTTCCCCAAACAGAAGGACTAAGGCTCTGAAGTCCATGCTTCAGCTTTAGCTTCTTCCTGGGAGACTAGGCTGGGACTCCCCCTGCCAAGGAGTCCAGAATCCCTTGTCATCCTATCGCTGTGGCCAGTGCAAGCTGAAGTCCACACCTAACGGATGCCACTGCCAGCTGCAGACCTTTCCTTCCCTGATGAGACTCCCTCATCATGGCCCAGCTTGTTGATGGACATGACAGTTCAGTCACATCCAAATACAAATTGAATGGGGCAGTTTTTGTGTGCCTTCCCCTGTGTCCTCGTCCCCAGGATACTCAGGTGTCCCCAGTTTCCATCCCTGGTTCCCGCTAGCCAAGTATGTGGCTCAGGTTTTTCTTTTCTGCTCATGGAGAGTAGATCTGACCAGGCTCTGGCTCCTGGAGGTCGGGAGAGGGAACCGAAAGTTGTGTGGCTGCACTAAGGTGCGCTGCGGCAAAACCTCTTTTCCATGGTGAGCTGCTTTGATTCCTGGACTTCAGATGCAGGGAGGCACACAGACACCAGAGGTCTTTCCTAGGACAAGAGAAGCTCTGAGGCCCAATTCTCAGTGCCCTTCTCCAGAGCTGCCCTTGTGGATTTCAATGGTGCTATTTCTCCTTCGGGATTGCCATACAAGCCAAAGTGAAAGGTCTCTTTGCAACCATTGTCATGGCAAGGTCCTTCCCTCCCCTCCATCCCCTCCCTCTTCTACTCTCTTCTGTGCTCAGCATGCTTCTCAATAGACACCCCGATGCCGGAACACTTCCCTGTACCTCCTTCCCACTGGGTCCCTCTTCCTGGCCTAAGGCCCAGTGTCATGTCATGGCACAGATGACCGTGGCTGTCCAAGGGGGACATTTAGCACAAGGAACAGTGGAGGGGCCTGGAGATGTTTGGCCTTAAAAAGGAAAGGCTTGTAGGCCCACAACAGTTGCTGAGTAATATAAGGGACTGTCACATAGAAGAGGAAGAAGGTAGAATCAGGACCCATGAGTAGAAATCACATTAAAAAGACAGGTTTCCTAACTAGGAGAGCTGCCTGGAGAGGCAGGGATGGCCCATGGTTGAACAGAGAGCTTTCCTACCCTTCCAGGCAGAGCCAGCGAGCCACGTCCCATTCCTTTCCTTCCTCAGGATAGAAGCACCCCAGCAAGGGCCGCTTCCCAAGTAATGGTGTAGAATTAGGCAAGCAGGACCCAGGTGGCTGGCAATCGGAAAAACAGGGTCAAAGAGGGACAATTCGCACTGGGTACCTGAGCCTGGCTTTTCCTGATGCCCTGAATGGCACAGATGACTCTCAAGTGAATGCTCTGTTTTCCCCACGTCCGTTTGCCCTTTTTTGTACAGCCACTCTTCCTCTGGCCCTGGGTGCACACTCCCACCGCCCCCATATGCACACACATGCACTTGCTCAAGTGTTGGTCTCATTTGAGGGTCCCCAGACGAAACAGGAGCCCAAAACCAGAGGACAGAGTCGGCACTCTGAGCCTCATTAGTCCACCCCTCTGAGGAATGCCTTCCGCCGAGCACAGAGGGTTCTGTCAGAGTTCAGTAGTAGCCTCAGAAGATCCAAGCCCGGAGCAAGAAGAAATTGGACCCGGTGCCTTCCTAACACTAAAAGCGAGGTGGCTGGGGAAGTACTGGGCTTTCTGCAGGCACAGAGGGCTCTTCGGTTAATGTGAACTATGGGAGCCTCCTGAGTCCAGTCTCTGGGGGTCCCAGGTCTTCACTGAGAGGTGAAGAGGCGAGCCTTCCAGACGGTGGGCCTTCTGGAACTATACTCCCTTGCATCTTTTATATAATCTACCTACTTCTAAAAATCATTGCCCAACACAGGTGCCTGAGTCCTGTGGGACCCCCTGCTGCAAGAGATAAATGGAAAGAATTAGGTTGCAAGAGCTATTTTTGCCCATTTCCCCCTGTGTTTGCTTTTGAATGGCTCTGCGGACACTCTGCCCTGGGCACGCTCTGATTCCAAAGAGATTAACTGGGCCCCAGATGACCAGGGAGCCTCGCTCCCCTTCTCCACCGTCAGTTCCACATTTTTCCCTTTGGCCGATGCTTCCTGTCTGCTGCCTGTCACCGCCCTTATCCTGGATAACCACGGGCCCTTATGCAAGTCGGCAAAATGAGAAAGGCTATAAAGGCGATTTGTTGAGCGCCTGCAGTGCACAGCTTTACACCAGGCTCAGAGGGTGGTAATAATGGCCAAGTCCTGTAACAGTCATCATCATCTTGTGTGTTCTCTTTTAAAAAGTTTCCAAAGGGCTTTCACAAAGCCAGGGGATAGTTTCCTCACTTTATGATGAGAGAACAGAACTTTCCTCATCCAGGAAGCATCCGGAATACAAATCCAGGCTGTAGTGACAGCTCAGCCTTTTATGGGGCTCACTGCGTGCAGGGTGGGTCCTAAGTATTTTACACAGAAGTACCCGCTTGATGCTTACAACCCTGTAGGGTGGGTCGTATCCTCGTTTTCCAATGAGGAAACAGAGGCACTAAGGGAAGTTGAGTTTCTTGCTCCAGGCCACACAAATAAAATACCATGGGGCTGGGATTCCAGCCCAGGCCGCCTGGCCTCAGAGCCTGTGCTCTTAGCCACGGAGCCTCATAGCCCCTGTGATCACACAGTTTTTTGCCCTTAAAAAACTCCAGATGCAGTCTAGAAGCAAGACAGGAGAATTGAGTTTAGAATAGTTGGCATCAATCGTCAGCACCCTTTGAGGCCAGGAAGGGGAGGTATGCTAATTGCCAGAGTCACCACTGGAACTTCTCACCAGGCACCAGGGTGACCAGCTGGCCTAGTTTGCCTCAGACTGAGGAGTTTCCCGGGATACAGGATTTCTGGTGATAAAGCAAACCTGGGCAAACCAGGATGGCTGGTCACCCTCCTGGGCATGCCCCCCCACCCCCGCCCCACTCCCTGCAGATGTCCGGTGCTCTCAGCTGGCCTAAGGACTCAAGCATTCAGAGAAGCAGTCGGGACATGTGCTCCCAGCCCAAGAGCATCAGGAAAGGACCCTACAGGCCCGAAGCCACGGACTTGGGATGTGGAACAGCGGGAAATTAGAATGGGATGGTGGGGCCCACGTGAAAAGGCTTTGAATGTAGGACTAAAGAGCCTGGCGTGGCCTGGCAGGTGCAAGGAGCCACCCAGAAGTCCTGGGCTGGGAGATTCTTGGGCGATTGTGTGCATGGTGGCAGAACTCGTTTCTCGGCACCATATTGCCGTCTTTGTCCTTCCTGTTCCCCATGGATGGTGCTTGGGACTTGCCCAAGGAATGCTGTGGGAGGAAGGGGTGGTGTGAGGGGTCTCTGGGCTCGGGCTAGGGCCACTCACACTGGTGTTTCTCTGTCCCTCCCTGCAGATGACTGCTTACGGGGCTTTTCTGCACAAGGGCTCCTTCTGCCGGAACTACTTCAACATCCTGGACCTGCTGGTGGTCAGCGTGTCCCTCATCTCCTTTGGCATCCAGTGAGTGGAACCCCTCAGCCCACGACGGGCCATGCTGCTAGCAAGGGGTGCCAGAGAGGACAACCAAACCCTGGAGGGCCCGCCTGCAGGGCCACCGAAGTGTGATGAGAGTGGGGTGGGGCCTCCGAAGCTGTACATGGCGGCTTTGAGTTCTTGGATCCGTGTCCTCGGTGGTCTGACACTTGGGGCATGTTGATCAGGCGCGAATATGTTTAAATACCTGGGTTTTGCCATGACAGGCGGGGCCAGGCTCAGCTATTAAGAAACGGTTGTCCCCAGGACCTTCCTGCCTCCTCCACCACGGCCCCAGTGCCCTAGGCTGACCTTCAGCAACCCGTAGTCTGCCACTGCCGTGGCCTCCCCTGACCTGGACCCTCTTCCCTTTCTCTCCCCTCTCTCTCCAGCCAAAGCACCTCATGTATGAGTGTATGTGTGAATATGTATATATGTCTGTGTAAGTGGGGTGTATGTGTGCATGTGTGTGTATGTGTGGGGTGTGTGTATATGTGTATGTGTGTTTGTGGATGTGTGTATGTGTGTATGTATGCGCTTGTATGCATGTGTTTGTGGGTTTGTGTCTGCATATGTGTCTATATGGGTGTGTATGTGGATGTATATGTGGATGTATGTGCATGTGTGTGTGTGTGTGTGTGTGACTGTATATTTGTGTCTTGTGTGTGTGCGTGTGTGTGTGTATGTGTGTGTGTGTTTCATTTCACTGGGCTGGGGTACAGTCTGGGTGTGAGTTCTCAGAGCTCTCCAGGTGACTCCCCTGTACAGCCAAGGTTGCAGACCTCGTTCAGGTGTGGAGGATCTGATTACTAGTTTCTACCAAGTTCTAACAGCTGATAGTGTGAATCCTACACTTTAACTTTCAAAGCACTTCCACATACACGTTCTTCTATGGTCCTCACACACACACAACGATGGGGGAGACATGGCAAGTGTTATTATCATCATTGTATAGATGGGAAATTTGGGGTTCAGGACATCATGGCACTTGCTCAAGGTCACACCTATGGTAGAGAAAGGCCTAAGTCCCATGGTTCCTAGATCTCTCCTCCCAAGCGTGTTTTCATGGTCGGCTGAGATCATGCAGGGACCGGGGCCTTGGGAGAGACCCTTGTCTGTGATCATCAATTATATTACCCCGTATTTTCTGCCTGGGAGCCTACAAGTCTAGATTTGAATCCCAGCGTGGCCACTCAATCACTATTTAACCTTGAACGAGGAATTCTTCCTCTTCAGCCTGTGTGTTTCCCATCTGACCTTTAAACCCCTTCCGTTGTAATTCAGTGCAAGCTGACTCCCTCCCAGAGAGACTGTAGGAGACACAGTGATAGACAGGAGTGGCCTTTGCATCTCTTGGAATAAAAGAGCTATGCGCCAGAGAAATCGGACCTTTCCGCCAGCCCCTTCTTGAGCACATCATCCTGACCACACAAAGCATGAAATCAGCACTTGCTGGCCTGCCATTCATTGTTTAGGTCCCAAGGCAAGTATGAGGCTCTCTAAAAGCTTGAGAGGCTGTCTGAGGTAGTTAGCCCGCGAGGGTTAGGATGTACTCCACGGCTGCTCACCGAGGTGGTATGGTTAGTAAGCCCCACCTGGGTAGGACGGACAGCTCCAAAAACCATCCAGGCATCTTGCTCAGGGGCCTGTCTCCTGCTGTCTCCATCGCACTGGGGAAAAGCAGTTTCCTGAGACTCCAAGAAGCTCTGGCTTGGCCTCAGCATCCCAGGAGTGTGGAACCTGTAGTGCAGTGTAGGAGCCAAAGGGCCTTCTGAAGGGTCACTGAAAAATCAACCGACAAGAGAAAGGTTAATTGGAGAAAAAGCATTCACATTTATTTCACGTGTATACACAGAGCCTTCAGAATGCAGACCCAAAGATACAGGGAAAATTGTCCATTTTTATGCTTTGGTTCCAAAAAAGTATGGACAGCCATGTAGAAATGTGACTGGACAAGAAGGGTAGGATCTAACGTGAATGGACTGAGTGGGGAACCCAGCAAGGCCTGTCTCTAGGTTCTTCGCCTCTCTGTGAAGCATTCCTTCCTTCTGGGCTGGGGACAGGATCCTGTCTGCAATAGGAGTCTTAGGATCTACACTCCCACGTGGTAGATCTGAGGATTTTTTTATGGCCAGTTTTTATACAGAAAAGCAGAGGGAAAATTTGAGTAATATTTTTAGGTTGTGTGGCTGGCTTTGAGGAAACGGGATTCTGGGTTCTGGCTTCTTGACCCATCTTGGAGAAGAGGGATTCTAGTGTCTATGGCTAGCCTCGGAGGAGAAGGGGACTGAGACAGGAGGGCAAGAGAAGTTCAGAGAAAAACTTGTGCTTCCGAGACTGCTTCTAAGGCAGTCATTTCGGGGTGGTGTTTCCTGAGCCCCAACAGTAAAGCCCACCCTTCCTTGGAGTCCTGAGTGTGCTCTGGGTGGGTTTTAGGTGTAGGTGCCAGGGGCAACTGTCTAGGGTATGTGTTTGGAGATAAACACTACGAAATCTCCTCCCCATGCCCATCACCTCCAGCCACAAGACCCGAGATCCCACCATTAGTACGGCATTCCTTTAAGTGTAATGATGTCTTCAGCAGGCATCATGATAAAAGGTACCATTTAGGCAGTTTATCAAGCACACGGCTAGGTGATTTACATGGAACTCTTATATAACCCTTGCAGAGACCTTCTGAGCTGATTACAGACCCATTTTACAGATAAAGAAACTAGAGCTCAGAAAATTGAGGAAATTTGTCCTCAGTGCCTTGGCTAGCAAGTGCCTATGCTGGGCTCTGAATTCCCATGGCCTCGCTCTGGATTTCTTCTGTGACACTGTGGGTGCCCCTGCAAGTAGCACAGTACATTGCTAATGACCTGCGTTGAGCCACTTTGCGTATTATTTATTCACCCAAAGGAAAGCCCCAGGGTTATAGGCGAGCTCCAGGCTCTCACGGGGTGGGAGACAGGAGTAGAGAGTGGTCCCAGAATGCAAACGTCCCCAAGATGGGCTTTACATTTTCTCAGGTTTGCCTGGGATTCACCTGTCAGGACACTCCCTTACCACATTATTTTTGCTCCCCCCAGAAACAGGAGGAGCTTACTACCCTGCCTGTTTCCCTCTCCCAGGTCCAGTGCAATCAATGTCGTGAAGATCTTGCGAGTCCTGCGAGTACTCAGGCCCCTGAGGGCTATCAACAGGGCCAAGGGGTTAAAGGTAAGTTGAGGGCATGGGTAGGGAGGCTCCGGCCAGCCCACTGGGGAGTGGGAGCTCCACAGAGGTGAGGGTTGGGTTGGAAGGAGGAGATGATGGTCAGGCCAAGTGGCTGCCATGTGGGGTCCTGGACACTGGTACCACTGCATGTCCCGGATCCGTAATGAACAGAAGAGTAACAGAGGCAGTCATCCAAAGTGTCTTCCCTAAGCAGAACCAAAGAGAGATCCCATGAAACCCTGGGCCCCTGCGGTGCCGCCATCCCTATATTCCTCCTACTGTAAGATGGGAGGTTAGCAGGGCTTTTGTCCTTGTAGTCACAGAGAGCCCAGTGGGGGCCTTTGCATCCCATTAGGGTCTATCACTTCCCATGTGACTCTCGGAGCAGGCTTTGCCCCTCTCAGCCCAATGACTCCCGCTTGTGGCAAACGGGCTGCCCCTGCTACCTCCTGGAAAGGCTCCGGGCATCTCCTGAAGCCACGTCTCTCTCCCCTTCCCTTCCCACTGCAGCATGTGGTTCAGTGTGTGTTTGTCGCCATCCGGACCATCGGGAACATCGTGATTGTCACCACCCTGCTGCAGTTCATGTTCGCCTGCATCGGGGTCCAGCTCTTCAAGGTAAAGTCTGGGCTCCGCTGTGGTCCTGCTTCCTCCCCTCCCATCAGCATTCCCGGGGAAGGGAGCTGGCAGATACTGGATGAACAAGACAGTGGCCTGGGCCAGACTTGGCCTGGATGTAACCTCCACCTGCAGCCCAACTCCAGCTTCAGACCAGGGGAGGGAGGCGCTAGAAGGAGGTATCGGGCCACCAGGCCAGAGGCCCCTCACGCTCTCCACTTCACCTGCCCTTCAGGTCACTGCCCTTCCTTCTAGAAAGAGAGGGAGAGGGACTTGCATCCTGTGGAAGCTCTGTGTCAGTCACTTGCTTAAAGCCTGCAGCAGTGACCTATTACCAACAGCATCACGTCCCTGCTACACCACCCAGCTTTCAGAGCCCCGCACCTGTCAAAGTCAGCTCCCGCTGCTTCCTGCAGCACCCCTCGGCTACAACGAGGCCAGTGCCCTCCTTGGATTCTGGTCTTTTTTGTCCTCACCCTTTTAGTTCTGCTTTTCTCCCACCTAGAGCATTCTCCCCTGCCACCCCTCCACTGTGTAAACTCCCATCTAATTCATCCCTCTGAGTCCAGCTCCACTTCTCCCTCCCTGGCGAGACCTTCCTGGAGAGTACAGCTCCCATGCACCCGAGCTCCCGTTTTTGCATTGCAGGGCTACTTGCAGCACTGGCGTCTGTATTCACCACTGTTTTGTGCATGGGAGTCAGGCCCTGTGCATCTGGATTCTGCACTTTTGTTTTTTTTTGTTTTGTTTTGTTTTGTTTTGTTTTGTTTTGTTTTGTTTTGTTTTGTTTTGATACGAAGTCTCACCCTGTCGCCCAGGCTGGAGTGCAGTGGCGCGATCTCAGCTCACAGCAAGCTCTTCCTCCTGGGTTCACGCCATTGTCCTGCCTCAGCCTCTTGAGTAGCTGGGACTACAGGCGCCCGCCACCATGCCCGGCCAATTTTTTGTATTTTTAATAGAGACGGGGTTTCACCATTCACAGGATGGTCTCCATCTCCTGACCTTGTGATCCGCCCGCCTCAGCCTCCCAAAGTGCTGGGATTACAGGTGTGAGCCACCGCACCTGGCCGGATTCTACGCTTTTTGTCCCTGGCACAGTGCTGGGCTATGGAGGTGCTCACTAATTGTTTTTGGATTGACTCATTGATTACTGAACATCTCTAATACGCTGTTCTCTGCCTTCCAGGGAAAGCTGTACACCTGTTCAGACAGTTCCAAGCAGACAGAGGCGGAATGCAAGTGAGTGGAGGTGGGAGGGCAGCCAGGGCCACGGCCAGTCAGCCCCAGGAGGCTGGAGGCTTGACCAGAAAGGAGGGACAGCTCAGTTTCTAAGACCACAGTGGCACGTGGACTTTTGCCTGTGTGTAATCTGGCCTCGCTGACACAATGTGTAGCATTTTTTCTTCCTGAAGTTTCTACCCACTGAAGCTCCTCCCATGGCTGGAACTGTGAAGGTCAAGCCAGGCAGTCCCATCCCACCCAGCATTCAGGGTGACTGGCAGGCGTGAGGGAAGATGGGAGACCCCAGAGTAAACTGCTTCTCCTTTCTCAGGGGCAACTACATCACGTACAAAGACGGGGAGGTTGACCACCCCATCATCCAACCCCGCAGCTGGGAGAACAGCAAGTTTGACTTTGACAATGTTCTGGCCGCCATGATGGCCCTCTTCACCGTCTCCACCTTCGAAGGGTGGCCAGAGTGAGTATGCAAACCAAGGCCTCATGAACCCTGACCTTCGAGGGCCAGTACTGACTTTCCAGCGCAAACCCTAGTTTTGTTCATGTCCCGCACTCCTTCTGGAGGTCATGTTTACCTGGGTCCTCCCCAAGCAGTGAGGTATCTTTCTAGAACAACTCACAGTCCACTGTCACTGCTGAAACACAGACTCTTCCTTCTCTAGAAAGTGTCAAGAAACTCCCACCAAAAATGACCTTTTTTTAGCCCTCTTTCCAACCTCAGCATGAGCCACAATGTCAGAGGTCTCTGTCATTACCCTTATGGCATCTGGGAGTTGGGTGTGGGGAGAGCTTCTCCAGGTGCGGGCCCTGTGGTCACCATAGAATTCAAAATTACCACTCCCAGCGTGCCCTTCGTTGGGGTAAAGATGGCTGAGATATCTTTATTAACTGGACCCCGGTCTCCTTAGGAAAAGCCTTGCCTATATTTATAGCGGATAGTGAGAAAGGGATGGAGGCCTGGGCCCCACGTCCTCTGCTGAGGCAATGCGTTTGTGCCTAGAGCAGCCCATGGCCCTTGCGCACTGTGTCACCTCTACCAGGCACCTTCCCATCAGGTCTTTATATCTTCGTATAGACACCTGTTTTTCTCCCAATGTGTATTCCAGTGAAATTAGAATCTGAAAGTCAGAAAATTCTAAATGTTTCTAAGTCAACAGCAATGCATGGATCTTAGGTGAGAGTCATCATTATCATGCGGTGAAATATAGGTGACAGAGAATAACCAAGTGCTGTGCAGGGCTACGGAGGAAGGCAAAGAGATAATCCCTGTCCGTGAAGAATAACAAGCTCCATGGGGCATACAGCCAGGCTCAAATGAATGGCATATGTATGTAAACTGCTTAAGTCTAAAACCAGACCATTGGTGATGATCGGAGTAGCATGGGTCACGTGAGTGCTTTATCTAAGTGGATATTTGCTCCCGGAGAGATTTATTCTACGTTCCCTCTAACATCCTCTGAGTCCATGCCAGTTTGCAAAGCTGTCTCAATATTTACCAATATTTCCAGTATTTGAAATCAATGCCCATGACTCATGTTACATTTAAATAGTTCTTCACAGTTGCAAAACACCTTCCTATACATTATTCTAACTTCCCTGCAAGGTAGGAAAGTCGGGAATTATTGTCTCCAATTTACAGATGAAGAATCTGAGTCTCAGAGAGGTTAAGAGCTTTGCCCAAGGTCACACAGCCAGTAAGTGGCCAAGCTGGGACTCCAGCCCAGAGCTGTCTCCTGCACCCTGATCCCTGGGATCCCTGGAGCAGTGGTGCCGTCCTTCTGCAGAGGGTACCCTGCTTCTCCAGTTCCCTCTGTGGGACGTGTCTCCTCCTGCAGGCTGCTGTACCGCTCCATCGACTCCCACACCGAAGACAAGGGTCCCATCTACAATTACCGCGTGGAGATCTCCATCTTCTTCATCATCTACATCATCATCATCGCCTTCTTCATGATGAACATCTTCGTGGGCTTCGTCATCGTCACCTTCCAGGAGCAGGGGGAGCAGGAGTACAAGAACTGTGAGCTGGACAAGAACCAGGTAGCTTCCTAGGAAGGAGCGGAGGGAGGCGGGGCCCGTGGAGGGAATGGCAGCCTGCGCCCACCCCGCAGAGGAGCTGCATCAGGGAGAGGCCGTGCAGATACTGAGATCGTCTCTGCTTCTCAACCAGAGTGGGCTCTCGGTCTTTTTGAGGGACCTGTGCAAAAGAAATGCATATTCCCGCAAACCCCAGATCTGGCAAATGTGCTCAGCCGACAAATATCTATGAAGCTTCTACTTAAGGATACTCTGAAAGGTTTTGTCAAAAAACAAAAAATCCCATGCCCTATCTAGAAGTTAACAAGTTAGAAGGACCCAGTTGGGTCGGCACCATTGATACGGAGGAGAGAGACTAGAACTATGAGGGAGTGAGGGCTTTGGGGTGGGGAACAGGATGGCTTCAGGAAACCACTCTTATATGGTTTCTTAAGTAAAACCCAGAGGACTCTGTGGGAGGTGGGGGCAGGAAAGAGGCTTAAGTGGGAGTGAGATGGTGATGCCAAGTATCGTGACAGGTTCTGGTAGCCGTGGAGAGCTGGCAGTGCCGTGGCTGAGTCAGGAAGCTGTTAGGGTGGGAGGTAGGTGTAGTGCCTCAGGTCTGTTCCCCAGCTCGGCTCCCCCTGGGAGGAGTCCGTGGGGAAGCACATCCCTGTCTGTGAATACGGAGTGCCCACGGGAAGGAACGCAGCATGGTGTGCCCCTTGTGACCCTCACCAGGCCAGCCAATCCCCTGTGGGTCTTCAAGTCTACAACTCAGGCGTAGACTCACTCTGCTGGCTGCTGCGTGGACCCTGGATTGAAAGAAGACAGGAAAGAGGGGAGGCCAGTTAGAAAGTGGAAATGAGAGAGGATTAGACCCCGATCTAATATCAGGTTAATGATGGTAGCGATGGAAAGAATAGGAGGAGGTAAAAGCGTTAAGGCTCAGGCATTGGACAGCGGGGCTGAGGTTTGAGAAGATGCCGGGGAGATTCCCCAGTTCCTGATCTGGAAGCCTGGGCAAAGTGCAGAGAAATGGACTGGCTCTTTGCCAGAGTCCCAAGAATCTAGTTAGCCCAGAATCTTCTTCCCTGTCAGTGAACTGTGTTTTTCCATCTTATGGACACTGGCAAATAAGAAAGATTGATTTAGTTGGCCAGGCTCAGTGGCTCATGCCTATAATACCAGCACTTTGGGAGGCCAAGGTGGGTGGATCACTTGAGGCCAGGAGTTTGAGAACAGCCTGGCCAACACGGCAAAACCCCATCTCTACTAAAAATACAAAAAATTAGCTGGACGTGGTGGCACGTGCCTGTAATCACAGCTACTTGGGAGGCTGAGGCAGGAGAATCGCTTGAGCCTGGGAGACGGAGGTTGCAGTGAGCCGAGATCATACCACTGCACTCCAGCCTGCTGGATTTAGGACAGGAAAAAAAACCGAGGAGAGAAGTACCCAAGGAAGGTCTGTAGCATGGGACGTAATCAGTGAGAAGCCCAGCTGTCAGTGGGTCAGCAAGCACATTCTTAGCGATGCCGACTCCCGGCTGAGGCACATGAAGGCATCACCAGGCGGAGGAAAGGAGATGTATAGTCCCTGCCTAGGACCTTGATATGGGGATTTGACAAGAAGGGGCTCTCTGCTTGATTAAGGGGGCCGTGGAAGAATCGAGACATTTTCCAAATAACATCTCCCACCTGTCAGTGAGCCAGAGCAGCCAATCTGACTTCTGGAGAACCCCACCCCGCAGTGTGTGGTTTCATTCACATCCCACACTTCTCTGCCAGCTCCCCCCACACCCTCCAGGTAACTAACCCCACTCTCCCCATCCTCCACCACCCTCCCAGCGACAGTGTGTGGAATACGCCCTCAAGGCCCGGCCCCTGCGGAGGTATATCCCCAAGAACCAGCACCAGTACAAAGTGTGGTACGTGGTCAACTCCACCTACTTCGAGTACCTGATGTTCGTCCTCATCCTGCTCAACACCATCTGCCTGGCCATGCAGGTCAGTCCAAGGGGGAGCACAGCCACGGTGCTGCAGGAGGGAGGCATGCCATGGGGATGGAAAGCGTAACGGAGCGGCAGGCAGCTCAGTGCATCGCCTTCCTGGCCGCCAAGGGAGGCAGCTGGAGAAAGACGAATATTCCCTGTCAAGGATGTGCTCCTCTCTGGGCCTTAGGGAAGAATCCATGGCACCCTGGGTTGATCAATGGAGAGAGGGGAGGAGATGGAGAAGGGAGGGAGTGAGCTGGACGCATTCGTTGTTGCCGGGAAGGCGTGGCGTGTGGAGGTGGGTTCTGCATCCACCCGTCTTCAGGGGCAGAGCTTGTTCCCAAGCTCTTTTGAGTGCCGAAAGTCTCCATAAAGTCATCACAGCCAACTGGGGAAATGAACACAGATGTGTTCAGAGATGGTAGAGCAGGGAAGAGCTTGGAGTTCTCCTGAGTCCTCCTGACTGCCCACGGAGAGGTGGGTGGCCCTCTGGAGTTGGGTTTGAGGAAAGTCTTGCTGAGACAAGGGCCTCTGAGAAGGGTGGGCAAAAGGCGGGGAGGAGGAGAGACCTCCCTGCCCCGTGTTCACAGCTCCTCCCCTCTCCTGATGCAGCACTACGGCCAGAGCTGCCTGTTCAAAATCGCCATGAACATCCTCAACATGCTCTTCACTGGCCTCTTCACCGTGGAGATGATCCTGAAGCTCATTGCCTTCAAACCCAAGGTAGGCCTCTGAGAAAGACCTTTGATTCACAGGCGTCGGGGTGGACAGGACGGGGAGGTGGGGTGCAGGTATTGAAGGCAGAATCAGGGGAAGAGAGAAAAAGGCATCGGTGAAAGACCATCGCTGCTCCAATGATCAGAGCTCCAACTCCTCCACCTGCCCAGAGCTGAACCAGGCCAACTCCAGGAAACCCTCTCAGTTCTCGGTGTTGACCCTGGCTGGGATGCACAAGCTGCAGATTCCTCGCTGAGCTGAACCTCTGAGCCTCTCCTGGGAGAGGCAGGTGATGGTCTTTCTCCTATGTCCCATCCTCTAGTACATAACCTGTTATTAGAAGAAACTATGCCCATAGACTGGCAGACCAAACCTCTCCGGGCCCAGCCCCCCAGATCCACTCAGGCCTCTGTTCCACCCTCCTCCCATTTCATCAGCCACACAGACCAACCTCGTATAAAACATTCAGCCAGGGCTGGATTGGCTCAGGGCTCAGGGCTACAGCCTATGGGCACTCCTGTTCCCTGCCTCAGAGCTATGGCATTGCTGCTTACACGCTCTGGGGCAGGAAGAACAATTACCTGCAAATTTCTCTGCTTTATTCCTCGTTTGTAAGGGCAAGATTAGGCCTGCTCTGCTGAATGAGGCAGGGTCAGAATTCCTGTCCTTTGGATCATCTGTGCCCTTCCTAGCCAGTCACCCCCGCTGTCCTCAGTGGTGGAGGAGCAGACACTGCTGTGAGCCACACCTTCCACCCTGGGCCTCTGTAGATGGATCAGAATCACCGGCATCCACTGGCCGGGATTCACCACCAGGACAGCTGCTTCTGAGAGAGGCTATAAGAGCAACTGAGCAGCCCCCAGGCCACCGTAACACCTTTTGGAGAAGGATGAGAAGGAACGAGTTCTAGGAGCATCATGCGGTTGCAGACTTGAGACAACCTCTCCAGCTTTACTGAGCCTTCTCCTCCCTGCTTTAGTAGTTTTCCTAGATGCAACACAGATCAACAGGAGGCCAAGAGCTGTATTTTCTATTTTCATTCAAGTTTTCACTGGTCTGAAGATTAACTGGGGGTGGGGGAAGGTCCGGCTTGGCCTTCGAATCCATGTTCGTTGAGGAGATATCCATAGCCTTCTTTGCATGAATACTCACACTTTTGATTCCGTATCATGTGCTACACATATATCATCGCATGTCATCCTCAAAACGTCCCTATAAAGTGGGTATTAGCATCCCTCTGTAGAGGGGGGGAAGTGAGGCTCAAACAATGAAGTGCCCAGTATTAATTGCTCCACTACTAAGAACTGGCAGAACGGAGACTGGAATCTGGCACCTCTGACGTCACTGTATTTTCCACCACACTGAGGTTAACTAGCATTTTCCCAAGTCAAGTGCTGTGCGGGTATTTTTCAGGAAGAAGGAAACAAGCTTGGAAGGACTTAAAAGGCAAGACAGTATTCTTACAATGCAGGTACTTCTCTCGCTCAAAGAGTGCCTGGGGATCCCAGCTGATTTTCATACAGTAAGGCTCCTAAAGGACATCCTTTGGTGATAGAACGGTGGTTTCCTGCCTCCTCCAGAGAAGCAAGTACACTCTTTTTCACCTTCCTGTACAAGTCCCATTTAGGAGGACAGATCTTGTCCTGACCTAGAGAGGACCCCTGGGTTGCCCTGACACCTTCCTTAGGGCACACGGTGTCTCTGGCCATGCATGGCCCTGTTCCAAGCCCTGCAGCCCAGGAGCTCTGACAGTTCACCACCCACAGCAGCATGACCAGCTGAGGCTAGGAGTGCAGTCACTGCCGAGCCGAGCCTCGGTCTCGGGTGACATCCTCTCAGTGGGAAAACTGGCGTCGTTTTCATCCAGTGTCATGAGACATATGGTTTAAATATTTCAAAGCCTTGAGTCATTCCACAATTGACTCAGATGTGTTTCTGACGATGTCTGAGGCAGTCTGGAGAGCCTGCAGTGGACTTTCTGAATCATGCCTCCTGAGCACGGGAGACATACGGACAACCTTCCCTGGGAAGTGCCTGAAATTGACACCTGCGGGAGCTTCGGTCTAAAAGGCACTCCACCTAAATCCTGCAAATCAAGGAACAAGCCAGTTTCCTAGGAATTAACCATTGCGGGTGGTCTAAACCATAAAGTGCCTCCTAATTTCCTCTGTCCCTGGTTTTCTATTGTGAGAAGATGGGGCAAGATAACAGAGACTTTTACCCAAGAAGAAGGAGAGCCATCCTGGGGCCATTTGCATTTCACACTCCTATGGTGTAAAGAGAAAGGAAAATGGATCTTTCCCTGTGAATTTCCCTACAAGGGCTCTGGCAAGAGGGGGATAAAGGTGTCCACCCAGTTGGGAGCATCGTGGAGCACAGCTGGGTCCCTGGATTCTTTCTGAGCTATGTTCTTCATTCACAAATAGACTCCAGGAAAAGCAGCTCCAAAATTTAACCAAACTGGAAAAACCTGAAGCTCTGGAAGAAATATTCAGCTGGATCTGGCCCAAGAACCAGTGGCTTCTAACCATGACCTGAATCCATGACAACTTTCATTTCCCACCATTAACTAGGACTCCGTGCTGCACTTTTTATTTCACCGGCGTGCTGTTTGTGCATGACCCAGATGAGCATCAGCATTTGCTGTGAAAGGACGGCTAGGAACCAAGGATGTCAAAGACAGTCTGAAGTTGTCACTGCTTATGTTTCGTCTCTGCAACTGGCTGGTTGGTTGTTGCATCAGCCAGTCAACTTATATTCTTGCTTCATTCTTTCATTGTTTTCATGGTCATGGATGTTCCCAATTTCTTCATTTCTGTGTGTTCTCCTCACCACTCCATAGAAAATAAATTTACTCAAGTAAGTCCCTGCCTAAAATCTAACCATCCCACTCCTTAAATTCATACTCTGTTCACACATTAAAAAAAAAATCACACAAAGAAACTAGGGATCAACATAAACCAGTTTAGATTGAGTCGGTCCCCCACAAAGCCTCAGGAACCTGCGGGGATGGTTTGAAGAGAGTGAGGTGGATCATGGCAGCATTGATTTGAACAGTGAACAGTGATCCAGAAGGACCTCCTTCCATAGAAGGGAGAGGCCACGACCTGGAGATAACCGGATGTCCCCTGCGCCCCACACGATGGTGCAGGACCAGGTTGGGCAGCATGAAAAGTGCTGCCTGGAATATTCTGAAGGTAATTAAATAACTGGATTGTTCTATCATGAACTGATGCTTGTCAGCAAAGACAGGAAAATAAATTTTAAAGATACTGTTATAGATTTGAACTGAAAAATATGCAATGTCTAGGGAAAAAGTCTAATAGAAATGGCTAAGATCTCTACAGAGAAAATGATAAAATTGAAAGGAATTCAAGAAAAGCTGATAACTGAAGACATCTGCCACGTTCCTGAATTGGAAAGCTCAATATTATTAAGGTATCATTTCTCCTCAAACTGATCCATAGGCTCAATACCATTCCAGTTAAAACTCCCAATTGCACTTTGCTGGAGGTGAGAATGGCAGAAGAGGGAGCCGCACCGCAAATCCTTTATGGCCAACAGGATGAGGCTGGGTGGTCCTGAGGCTTCAGCCCCTTTGGGCAGCTCCGACGTCACCAAGGAGGCAATGCACAGGAGCCTGGCGCGGGAAGCAGTGTCTGTCTCAGCTACTCCACTGTCAGCTGCTGTTAGTGGGAGTGATGATGTCACTTAGTTGCCTGAGGTTTGCTGTCGAGGATGTCTCAGCAAGGGCACTGGGGGAGGAGGAGCTGCAGGAGGCAGTGAGTGAGAGGCTGGGCTCCAAGCCTCTCCTCCTCAGTGGAACATGGTGTGCCCAGGAAGCCAGGGGTTCACCCCATGGAAGGCTCCTAACTCGTCCCCTCCCCACAAGCTCCCACCTGGACCATGGAGGGGTGAAGCAGCTGAGACTCGCCTCTGCCCCTCAGCTGGAGCTAGCCCACACAGGGAGCAGCCAGTACTCACCTCCCTGAGAGGAGGATGCTGGAGAGGCCTTGACCCTGGCAGCTCTCTGGAATCAAAGTCTCAATCTCCCTTTTCGGTTTTCTCCCATCCTGAGAATGGTCCAGAGGGGAGAGTGGACCCAGAGTGAAGGCACTCGTTGGCCCTTCTGATGCCCTGCTTTCTTTTTATTTATTTGTTTATTTATTATTATTATACTTTAAGTTCTAGGGTACATGTACATAACGTGCAGGTTTGTTACATATGTATATTTGTGCCATGTTGCTGTGCTGCACCCATCAACTCGTCAGCACCCATCAACTCGTCATTTACATCAGGTATAACTCCCAGTGAAATCCCTCCCCCCTCCCCCCTCCCCATGATAGGCCCCGGTGTGTGATGTTCCCCTTCCCGAGTCTAAGTGATCCCATTGTTCAGTTCCCACCTATGAGTGAGAACATGCGGTGTTTGGTTTTCTGTTCTTGCAATAGTTTGCTGAGAATGATGGTTTCCAGCTGCATCCATGTCCCCACAAAGGACACAAACTCATCCTTTTTTATGGCTGCATAGTATTCCATGGTGTATATGTGCCACATTTTCTTAATCCAGTCTGTCACTGATGGACATTTGGGTTGATTCCAAGTCTTTGCTACTGTGAATAGTGCCGCGATGAACATACGTGTGCATGTGTCTTTATAGCAGCATGATTTATAATCCTTTGGGTATATACCCAGTAATGGGATGGCTGGGTCATATGGTACTTCTAGTTCTAGGTCTTTGAGGAATCGCCATACTGTTTTCCATAATGGTTGAACTAGTTTACAGTCCCACCAACAGTGTAAAAGTGTTCCTATTTCTCCACATCCTCTCCAGCACCTGTTGTTTCCTGACTTTTTAATGATTGCCATTCTAACTGGTGTGAGATGGTATCTCATTGTGGTTTTGATTTGCATTTCTCTGATGGCCAGTGATGACGAGCATTTTTTCATGTGTCTGTTGGCTGTATGCATGTCTTCTTTGGAGAAATGTCTGTTCATATCCTTCGCCCACTTTTTGATGCAATCTACTCGTCTGACAAAGGGCTAATATCCAGAACCTACAAAGAACTCAAACAAATTTACAAGAAAAAATCAAACAACCCCTGCTTTCTTGAATAAGCATCTGAAACCTCAGAAGGCCTGGCCCCTTTCCCACCAGTTCCCAGTCTCCACTCTCCTCTTTCTGTCTGGGCCTCCTCAGCCCGGTTGCTTCAGCTTCATGAAGCCAGATGGTTTCTCTCATCCCCCCTACCCTTTCTTCTGGTGATTTTCTGCCAGAAGTCGACACATACATAATGGAGCCCCTCTCGACTGCGTTAGACAGTCTCTCGTCCTGGCCCGAGTGAGTTTCTCCCACTATCAGTTACCCCAGCCAACCCTGGCTTTCCCCAGCCGGTGGCCGCTGCGAGCACCGAGGCCCTTTCCCTGCAGACTCTTTCCCACCCAGTGAGTCTTGCCGCTGCGGGCCCCCATAGCGTGTGTTCCAGTGAGCCATGGGGCATCCAGACACTCTTTTCCACGGTCGATTGGACTTCTGTCTAGATTTCCCCATTAGCATTTTACTGCCCTAGTGACCCTGAAATCTGAGAGCCCTGAGCCCCTCCAGGTTCTTAGCTGATCCCCTCTGGGGTGCAGAGCCTAGTCCAGCTGCTGGCCAGACTTGCCGCCTCATGGCCTCCATGCCACTTCCAAAGTGGGGACAGCCTCCTCACCACGGCTCCTCTCCAGCCTTCCTGCCGACGCCCTTGCCCTGCCCGCTGGTCTCTGCTGGGCCCGGCAGGCCTTACCACAGCCAGGTAAGTCGTCTGGGGCTGTGGCTCCTGCCTGTCCCCACACACAGAGGATATGGCTGGCATTTTCAGAGTATCAGCTAAGAACGGGGCAGTAGTTCAGTTGCCACAGTCTTGTCTGCTTTGGGGGCTTCTTTGAAGCCCCCATTATCTTTCAGGAAAGAGGAAATGAAGGCAGTGAAGCCTTGGCCTTGGCTGCTTCTCAGAGAGTAGAGAGACACAAAGAGGAGAGGTTTCTTCAGTCCCCCGCCTGTTGTCCTGAGGAATCCGTCAACGAGGCCCTGGGCACTTCCCTAAACGAGGGTGAGGGATGAGTCAGGACTAGTCGGTAGCCTGGTGAATGAGATGCTGCCAGAACCAGAGCTGCTCAGGACCCTGGAGGTCAAATGCTGGCTCTCATTGGGGCCACCCTTCATAGCACAGCTCTGGGCCAGCCTTGCCCCGGTCTCCCTGGCACAGGTGCCAGCTAAGCTATAGGGAGAGCCAGGAGGCCCTGGAATGGTCCTCCTAGTGGCGGGCACCCTGGAGTTCCTGTGCCAAAACCAGCCTGCTCTGCATTGTGAAGGCTCTGAGCTGACAGAGGCTATTGCTGGCCTTGGACTTTCCACACCCAGAGGCAGCCCTCCTCGTATCTAGTGTGCCCATGTGGGGCCAGAGATCCCGTGGCTTCCAGAGCAGTCTTTTCTCTGCAGGCTGTGCTGTTCTTAGGACTGGTTTCTGCTCGTAGGAATGATTCTTGGCCCTGACGTAGGTGGGCACAGGCCCTGTGGAGGGGAGAAATCTTTGGGGATACCCGGAGGATGTGGCTCAAATGGAAAGGTCGTCACCAGCCACCTTGTTTTCACTGGGCTTGTGTCAAAAGGCACTGATGAGAGCTGGGTTGGGGCTCTAGGTTCGCATATGGATGGGCGAGGGAAAGTTGGAACAGGGAGGTGGGTGCCTGCGGAAGAACACTTGCTTCCACAGAGAACAAACAGCCCAGTTTCTCATCTGCTCTGTCAGCTCTGTCCGTGTCTAGAAACTTCTGTTCTTTAGATTCAGCATGGTCTCTTTGGGTAAATAGCTTTTGTCACATGACCTGAAGATGCTGTGGTCCCTCCCCCAGCCAGCTTGGGGTTCTCCAGGGGCATCCATACCCTGTGCAGATGCAAGGGGACTTCAGAGGCTGAGGGTCCAGAATGCTCAGGTGTGGACCTCCTGTTTTAGTGTTGGAGTCTTTGGTTCCAGGAGTGAGCCGCTCCCAGGAAAGGGACCAGATTCTGACATTCCCCTGGCAGGTGGAGAAGTTGGGAGGGCACCCCCAGCAGACAACTCGGCCCCCAAGTCAAAGGTCAGATCTGCCTGTCTGAACAAGGGAAGAGAAACCACCTTACAAACTGTAAGCCAGGCCTCTTTTCCTGCCCAGGCCAGGGTGTCAGTCTGGATGGTAATCAGACATGTTCTCTGTCCCCGGGAGGAGGCAAGTGGATGGCACACAAAAAACAGGCTCCTGAAGGTTGCCAGTGGCGACAGAAACAGCCACAGGAGAAGAGAGTGCATAAGCCTGTGTCAGAGCAGCGGTTCACCAGCCTAAGGAGAGGTGGTGTGGCAATGGCCACAAGGCCCCAAACTGCCCCACTGGAGCCCTGGGGCAGCCAGGGCAGAGGCAGTGGGAAGAATGCCAGAGCCAGAATTCTTCTAAAGGCACCAATGTGTCCACCTGAGGGGCCAGGGGAACCCTGCAGGCCTAAATCCATCCGGCCTGAGCTGGGCCTTCCCCGGAGGCAGGAAAGGTGCCGATGTCCACACACTCTTCCATGGACTGTTGAGAGACATTTCAGAACTTGTTCTTAAAAGCTCAGTCAAGGACCAGGAGAAGGAAGGCGAAAGTGGGATGGCCAGGAGGCAAGGATGCACACTGGGGCCCCTTCCTCTTTTCGAAAGCTGAGAATCTTCTGGGAATCTTGGTTTGTTTTTCAGTCATGTTTTTGGCAGTAATGACATTGCCGGCTGAAATGTACTTTCTCTCCAACTTGACCTCTGCCTCCACCTGTGCCACTCTCCAGGCATCATCCTCTTCCAACTGTTTTAAATTGGCCACGCACTTCTGCATGATGCAGTAATTTTTGTGAAGTTTTAATTTTTACAAAATGTATTTTGCTTCATATCTTCGCTTCATCATCTGCTGCCCCCAGATCCCACCCAGAGAGGAAATTCTGGTAGATTGCGACCCAGGAAGGCTAGATCCCACCTCAGCATCACCTTGAAGAAGCCAGGGCTGAGCAGACAGGACAGGAAGAGCTTCCTACAAGCACTTGTTCCTTCCATGTCTGTTTCTCCGTACAGTAGGAAGACTGCCTTAGCATACTGTGGTGAGACTGAGTGAGGTCATCTCTACAGAGGAATGAAGGCTTCAGGGAAAGTGCCATTCAGATGAAACTCAGCCGGATCCCTATGCCTGGGGAGTCTGCACCCAGCTCTCTAACTCAGCATCAAGGAACTTCACCTCCAGCCAGGGTGTGCCCTCTTGCCCGTGATCATTTTAAATGGGCCCTTTTGTAATATTGGTATTCTGGCATCTTTCATCCTGAGCCCACGTATTCTATCCCTTCAGTCTGATGTCCGCCTCACACCATAAAATAACTTTAAGGCTCATCTTAATGCATCCTTGAAGTTGGGTTGTGCAAGCATCAACCATGTTACCAGCATCTAAACTATCACTCCCCTTTCGTGTGGCTAATGCAACCCATTAGTCGGCTTTTCAAGCCTTCAGCTCAGTTTTTCACCATTCCCTCTTTCTCGGTGCCTAGGCCTTGCCATTCTTCATAGTCTTTATTTCAAGAACTCTTTGTTCGTGCGACTTGGCTAGTGTTTTGCTGCAGGCTAAAGTTCACCAACAACCCCCAAAATATTTTGTGGAGCAGCTCACGTGCTAGGCGGTATGCTTGGTGCCGGGGACGAATCATGAGTACAAGCAGGTAGGTAAGGCCACACTTGCCTGGGGCGACTTTGGCCCACTCTTGGGACTTGTAGCGTCCCCAGTTCACCCTCTCATTTCACTAGGAAACCTCCCTGTCATCTGACATTCATATTTCAACTTAAAAAGAAGCAGTCGATAAACGCATTGACCCATTTGGTATCAATGCCTACACCTGAGCTCAAGTAACATTTAGAAGCACTGGAGGGAAGCAAACAGCATATATTGTCAATGAAGAACCAGACATGAAGCTAGATATTTTACTTTCCTCATCTCATTCAATCCATAAGACGAATATTATAGCCTCCCATTTTACATCTGAAGAAACTGGAGGTCAGAGAAAGGCTAGGTAAGGAGTCCAGAGCTGGCTTTTTGTTGTTATTGTTAGCTTGTAACAACCACCATCCTGCTTAGTATGCACCCTATACTGCTCTAAGCACCTTAACAAATAGGAATGCATTTAATCGTGGTAAAAATCCTGGGATTCTGTTGCAGGTTTAGGTGACTCAAAAGCCACTCTTTCCACAACAACCCCATTAAAACAGGAAATGTGGACAGGCCCAGTTGCTGCTGTGCACTCAGTGGGCCCTCGGTAAATGTTAGCTGTCTTCCTTCTAAGAAGATCCGAGACAGAAAGAAAGAAAGCCATTCTCGAGTGACCACCCTCTGCAATGAAAAGTGTTCACTCCACTCCTACGTCCTGCCGCCTTCTCCGAGGCCCCTTGCCGCCCTTCCTTCCCATTCAGCCATTCTCTCTGTGGCCCCTGCATTCCCTAGATTGCTTTGGACCTTTGGATTTTGTTTCCAAATCTGAGTTGACAAGCACTTTCAGGAGAGGGGGCAGTCAGCTGACAGGTGGGCTCAGGAAAGTGAAACAAGCCTGCTACACACTCACATGCATGTGTTTGCACACATATGTGCAGTGGGAAGACTTACACATTGGGGACACAAAAATTGCCAAATTCATCAATGGCAGGAGCTGTTTCATTTTCTTCTCTGTGCCATGAGAGGCATTCAGTGAAAGTCTGATGCCTGAATGGATGAATGAGAATTATGAGCCGGGAAAAGAAAGTCAGAATATTCGTGTCAGAAAAGATCCAGACCATTGAGCTTCCCTGAGTGCAGAAATCTCTACACCGTCCTGCTTTCTGCCATACGAGTCTCCTTGTTTCTAGAGGTAGCTCTGTCGGAAATCCTTCTTTATACTGAATTAAAACGTACCTCTCTGTAACTTCCCCTTATCCGTACTTCCTTTTCCATCTTTTCTTTCTGTAAGTAGTTCCTGAGCGCCTCAGTGATGATGTGGAAGCATCGTACCATCTTTACAGGGCTCACAGAGTAGTGCAGGACACACCAATACACAGTAAACAAAGGTTTCAGATGGGGTAAGGGCTGCGGTGGGGAAACGGAAGAGTGTGGGTGAAGAGTCACCCGTTTAAAATAAGGAGGTCAGGAAGGCAGCATTTGTGCTGAGCCCTGGAGGCTGAAAAGGAGCCAGAAGTAGAGCATTTCAGGCAGAAGGAAGAGCAAAGACCCTGAGGCAGGGGCAAGCTCAGCTCGTTCTGGAAACCGAGAGCAACGGTGAAAAGGACTGTGCTGGAGCTGCAGGCCCTTCAGGACCCCAGTAAGGGGTGTGCACTTCCTGTGACTGTCCTTGGAAACCACAGGGATGGGCCATTCAGTAGGGAGATTATATAATCTGATTTCCATTTTTTAACCAGCATGCTGGCTGCTCATTGACAAATGACTGGTGTGGTGAGATGGGGAGCAGCAAGGAGCCCGATGCTGGGAAGGCAGGTGGCCATGGAAGCGACGGAGCGAGGGGGGCAGAGTCATGACATCATTGGATGGTGAACTGGATGTGAGGATGAGGAACAGGAATCAGAGACAGCTCCGGGGTTCCTGGCTTTCCCTGAGTGGATGGAAGAGTGGTGTCATTTGCTGACATAGAGAAGAACAGGAAGAAACCAGTTTAAAGTGAGAATGTGGGGATATATTAGGTTAGAAAATGTCACGTAGGCTGTGAAAATCTGGAATTCAGACAGGCGATCTGGGCTGGAGATGTATTTTAGGAGTCAGCGCCGTCTATTCCCTCTGAAGATAGAAACTCCAAGAATCCTGTCCAGAATCATGTCCTGGGAGAAGTGTTGGAGAACGTGCAGAATTGGAAGGAAACTTGGAGAGAGGAGAGGAAGGAGAAGGAAAGGGGTCTGGAGGCCAAGAGCCAGCTGAAATGAGGGGTGGAGAAGAAAATATCATTTCCCAGGATAAGAGCAGGGATGAGTTAAGCCAGCTGCCAAGAACAAAGCAACAGTCCTCCAGGCCTTCTAGAAACAGCGGACAGGCAGAGGGAGGCCAGAATGCTGCCCTGCTGTCCAGAGGGTGACGTGAAAAGGGCTGGACAGAGGCCAGTGCGCACAGGCCCTTCAGGACCACAGTGAGGGGTGTGGACTTCCTCTGACTGTCCTTGGAAACCACAGGGATGGGCCGTTCAGTGGGGGAATTGCATAATGTGATCTGGGGTCTTCAGTGTGCACCTTTGCCCTCACCCACGTCTTCCCGTCCTGAGCATCACAGATGTCCCTGAGTGTGCCCCTCCTTCTCCCATACTAGAAATCTTTGCCCTGGAGGAGCTCAAAAGCCAGGCCTTCCCAGACCTTGCTGGACATGTTTGCGACAGAACTAGGGCCTTCTCCTTTTCCCAGCTGTGCAGAATTGAATTTACAGGCCTCGTGATTCCATAAAAGGAATTTCCAAGACAGAGCTTCTGCACTTCTCTTTGGCTATGAGGTTCTTTGCTATAAAAATCTCAGATAATGGGGGAGTGTACCCCGCCCCCAGTCCAGTGCTGAAGCTAGGGACAAGCGTTCTCTTCCAGCTCTTTTCTTTCCTCCACAATCTTTCCTCTCTCCTCGCTCTGCCCACCAGCCACCACCTCACCTGTGTTCTGTCCCTACAGTGGTCAGGGCAGCCTGAGGCTCAGAAGTCTGGCCGGCTCAGTTTTCCATCTCCTGGTGGGCCTTCTGTGGGGCCTCAGGGCAGATCTTCAGGGCCCGTGGCTGTTCTCAGCCTCGTGGGGATAACGCTGACCACAGCCAGAAATGCCCTGCTCTTGGAGTCACTTTTGAGGAAGACATGTGCATCTCTATGTAGTCTTTCAATGTACAGGGAAAGGCTTGAAATCTTTTGCAGGAGCCCAGGGCTTGGTCATTCACTGCTCTGCGTTCAGGCCTGCTCTTTGGGAAGGTATTCAAGAACAGTCTAAGATGCTGACTGAAGAAAAAAACAGTGGCAGTCTAGTGGGACAAGGGTTTAGGATTTGGGATGAAAGGAAAGTGGCTGTGATTGGGTCACATTCAAACATCGAGACTGTTGGTTCCTGCCTGGCATTCTCCCTCCCATCCCTCCCCTCCTCTGCCTCCCCTGCCGTAGCCTCTCTGGGTCTCTGCAGAAGCCTCGCTGTTCCTCACGGTTCTGCTTCGTCCTGAGTGCCCCCACGAGCCTCTCTGTGGTTCCCCATTGTCCGCAGAGGCAGCTGCTCTGGCCGGCCCCGTCCTCCAGCCCTCGTCTCCTGTTCAGGGCCACCCATGCTCTGGGTCACGCCTCACCTTTTCCTAAACACCCTATGCTGGACTTCCAGGCCGGGCTCCAGTGCTGCATCCTTCAAGCTGCCTCCCGAGATCAACCTGGCTAGAAGCAGTCTCCACTGCCTCTGAGCTCCCAGAGCACCCTTTTCTCTTTTCCGGCATTTAATCAGAGCTCTTGATGGAAACGTCTCATCCCTCTAGCAAGACTTGTTAGTCTTTGAGCAGGACTGTCTCTTGGTGGCATCCACACTGACCGCCTTCCAGATGCTAGCACAGTAACACCGTGTGCCTGTCATCTCTGCAGTGTCACTGAATGAAGGCCAACCAAAGACAAGCAGCTTCCTCTGGGGTGCCCCTCCTTGCAAAAGTGACTCCAGCCCCTGGCTTACAAGCTCCAGCATCCAGCGAGGACACCCCCTTCAGTTCTCCACCCACCACAAGAGCTTGTCACTCTCCGGGGTGGTCCGCTGGAAAAGAAGGCAGAGCTAGAAGGCAAAGACGGTGGCTTTGGAGCGGGCATCGTGCCATGCTCAGCAGGACTCAGCAGCATGGCCACCCAGGTCAGGGAAATTCTGGCTTAAGTGTGCTCAGACAGTTCAGCGCAGAGGGCCCTGAGACTACCCCAGGCCAAAGTTCTGAAATTCAACCCTCCCAGGCTTATTGGAGGATGGGGTCCTTGTTTGGGGGTTTGTTTTGTTTCACTGGTTGGTTGTAATGCCGATTAACACCCCCACAGACCTAGTGTTCTACAGAACACGGTTCTGGAAATCCGTAGGGGCATCCCCATGATTCGGGGAGGTAAAACTGACATTTAGTGGGTGGGACTGAGGATGCCGAAGGAGGGTTCGGCCCAGCGAAGGGGCATCCTTGGGCCCTGTGGCGTGTTTGGGAAATATTTATCCGAGGAGCCCCTTTCATGGGTGATGTTCAGTGACACTGATAGTGGGGGAGTCTTCAGTGGCTGGCCAGTGGCCGAGGCTCAGCGAGGATAACAGTGCCACTAGAAATATGACCATATCTTGGATTGTATGACTGCATTTCCTTACTAACCTGGAATATTCACATTGAAAAACTTGAAGAGCAAGCAAGAATTTTATTTCAAAAATCCTATGGAAACCTAGACATTCTCTTGGGCTAGGTCTTCAGTCCTTTCTGGACCCAATGCTCTTCTTTTTGGAACAGTCTCCCCACCTACTGTATACTCCATGTCCCCACAGAGCTCCACAGCGCCCCGTGGTGGCCAGTGTCACCCCCTCGCTAGGAATCCACACGTAGCCTCAGGCTGGCTGACTCAGCCTCTTAGTGACTTTTACATGAAACCTATTTATCCAATCTGTTGAGAAACTGCAGTGTCCGCCACCGTCCACAGAAACCCCAAGGTGGAGAAATGCGTTAAAAGGAGTAGAAAACGGACCGGGAAAGAAGGGCAGCAGCTGGGGATGAAATGCAGCAACTCTCACCCCAGCCTTCGCCATCGGCACAGAATTCAGAGGCCAAAGCTGTGTGGGCCCAGCTCCTGCATTCCCCTGATTATTATTTATTTGCAGAGTGCCCACGGGGCACCTGGTACCACGCAGCGCTCCTTAAACAGGCAGGCCCCAGCTTTGCCAGGAGGACCTTCCCCGCTGTGGCTCTGCACCCAGGGATTTGCATATTGTTGCAACATTGTGACAGGCTTCTCTCCTGCCTGGTGCTGGAGAGCTTAAAAGTCACTATGAAGGATAAAAAATAATTATATGACTTGCATAAAGCCTTTGTGTGGGAAGGGTAGTATTAGCTACTACATTTAATTATTTAATGTAGAAAATTATTCACACTGTGTAAAAAAGCCCGGTGGGAAAGTACACTGTGGTTTCCGTCCCCGGCCCTGCCACAGGGAAAGAAACTGGAACACGCCGGGCTGGTAGGAAGAAGAGGGATTCCCAGACCTACCAGGTGCGTCGGCGGTAACCCAACCCACTGAAGCCCAAGGTGCTGCCAGTGCTTCTGGCCCTGCGCTGGGCCAGCCTGACTTAGAGGCAGGAAGGACCTTCTCTGACACAGAGGCTGTGGGTGTGCAGGAAGGTAGCCTCTCAGCAAGAACTCCAACAACGACAGTAATAGTAGCAACTGCAGCAACCAGTCAGCACTTTCTCAGTGCCAGACAGGGCAGGTATGAACTCATATCATTCTCACAAAGCCCTACGAGGGGGCCAGGCACAGTGGCTCACACCTGTAATCCCAGCACTTTGGGAGGCCGAGGCCAGAGAGCCATTTGAGCCCAGGAGTTCCAGACCACCCTGGGCAAGACCCTATCTCTACAAAAAAAAAAAAAAAAATTCTATTTTTTAATTAGTCAGGTACAGTGGCACACACCCGTAGTCCCAGCTCCTTGGGAGGCTGAGACAAGAGGATCTCTTGTGCCCAGGAGGTGGAGGCTGCAATGAAATATTATTGCAACACTGCACTCCAGCCTGGATGACAGAGTTAAACCCTGTCTCTAAAAATAAAATAAAATGAAAAACCTACAAGGGCAAGTACTCTGGTTATTCCCATGCTGCAGGTAGGGAAGCTGAGGCAGAGAGGTTAGGTAACCTGCCTGCACAACCCGAGGCTCACTGTGGAAAGTGAAGGCAGTCTATCATTTTATTCACAGCTTGTTCAAGAGTGTGGATGCAGGTTGCTGGCCAGATCCCCTGGCAGAGGAGCACTGGCCCGCTAAGTTAGAGATGCCAAAGGGCGGGGGTGATAGGATGGGCTGTGGGAGCTTTCCGAGAGTGCTGAGCAGGAAGGGACCTCTCTGATCAGGGTTTGGAAAGCTCTGTCCATGGCCTTGGTCCCCTGGATTGGACTGGAAGGAGTTCTAGGCAGGCAGGAGGTTTTGAGGGCTGCCACAGATCCAAGCCCTCCTGCAGCAAAGGGGAGATTGCTCATCCTTATTCCAGCCACACCTGATGCTACTTGTGTCTTGCCTTCCTTTCCTCAGAGTGCATGGTTGGTGCTGTTCATTTGAGCTTAAAGTTGCCGGTGTGCATGGCCGTGTGTCTGCCCAGCCTTGCCCTTCTCCAAGGAGGCGTTGATTCAGCACCCTAGTCCTGAAGGCACCTTTGCAGAAAACAGCTCATTTATTCCAGCATGAGTAGTGCGAGGCAGCTGTTGGGATCCCCCAATCTACCCAGGTGCAAACTGAGGCAGAAAAAGAGCCTCCTGAGGCCCCCAAAGGGAGCTTAACCAATAACCCCATATTTTCATCTGCTCCCGGCGGGGAAGATGGCAGGCTTCAGGAGGGCTGATTCATGTTTGTATGCCCAAGCCTTGCTTAGTTACAGACCTCTAGTAAGTGCTTATTATGTGTTGATGAGATAAATAAATGAATGAGTAAATAAATGGACGAAGGCCTTCAAAAATGTCCTGGGGAGGAAAAGCCTTAATTCCAAAGAAAAATGGGAGCAGAAAGTGTCCAGTTAAAAGTCTGCATTTTCAGGAGTGTGTGTTCCTCCTGCAAATAGGAGAGCAGCCCCCCTCGCCTCCACCCACCTGGGGTCCTCTCATGAGGCAGGCACCCAGCCCTCTGCCCACTCCTGCCCTTAGTCCAAGTAGGTCTCAAGCTGGCTGTGCAGAGTGTGTCTTGGGGTGCTTCTGAATTAACACATCACAGGATGGGAGCTGACAGAGGGGGGCAGAAATCCCCACCTCCTCCCAGGCTGCTGGCAGCTCTGTGCTCCAGTTATGCCTTCTCCATTAGGCGCCACTAATTTCCATGATTACTGTTATGTCTAAATGGCATCCTGGTGTAATACAATTTATATTATCTCTGCTTGGTGTCGGTTACCATTGTTTTCCTGATATTCAATGGGATCAACTCTGCATAGACACATAGACACGCACTGAGACTTCACTGCCACCACCGCCAGCTGCCAGTGGGACCCAGCTCCTCTCCCCGGTTCATTCAGCTCTCATTTCTGGGACCCAGAAATGATCAGTGTTTCCAGGAACTGGGCACGGCTCCCTCCCTCACAGCCACCTCTGCCCAGCCCCCTGCCTGGCGCACCTGCGCTCTCTCCAGTGCTTGCTCACTCAAGCAGGACCTCTGCTCTCCTGCAAGGACCCCCTTCCCTAGGTCTGGTGAAGCCATCTGTTGCTCCTCCCTCAGCCCCGCCCCACCTTGGCAGCCTCCAGCTGCTTGCTGACTGATGTTCCTAACCCTGTCTGCAGGGGCCCTTCAGAGGACCCTTTGTCCTTTTCCACTCTCCGTCTCAATCTCAGAAGCCCCACTTCTAATCCAGCCCGGAAGTCCTGCAGCGCCCCCAGCCAGCGCGCTCCGTGCCCCGTGTGTCCTAGGAGGGGAAACCAGGTGTTCAGAGTCAGCTTCCCCACAGGGCCGGGGCACTCAGGAGCTGGCTGCCTCCCCTATGTTTCTTTGGGCAGATAAGGAAGGCAGGCAGGAAGGAACAGAGAAGAGAAATGAGTTACAGCAGTGACAGCACCTCTGCCCTCCAAATGCCGAAGACTGACAGCACCACCCCAGGCGAGGAGTGAAAGGTGTGCGCAATTCCTCATGGACGCCTTCTTGCCGCCAGCCTGATGGAAAGCTGGTGCTGCCTCTGAGGAGATGGCAGGGTGGCCTGTGCTCTGGGCAGAGAAGAAGCTAAGGATCCGGAATTCAAAGGCAAAGGCATGCACCCATCACCGCTTCAACAGTAGTCCCCTCGCAGCTCTCCTGTAGCAGAGACAGAAAACGGGGCCCCTGCCGCCTCCCCTCTCAATTAAAGAAGAGTGGCTATGCCTTCCTCGGTGGGAAGAGTGCTTCCTAAGAACCTAGCAGTTCATTGTCTACATGACCTCCAGTCTTACAAAATGCAGCTGTGACAGCCTGCACCCTGTCACCAATCTCAAACGGTATCAGCCAGATTTCATTCAGGAGAGTTTGAATACTAGTGACCTGGAGGATGGGCAGAAAAGGCCTGAGAGACAGACTAAAGGAAAACTCAAGATTCCAGAACCTTCAGCTTCCTCCTTCCTCTTTTCACACACCTAGGCTTTGTCCCCCTGGTGTTTAGTCCCACACCCAAAATAGAACCTGTGACTCCTACCTCACTAGGCAGAGCAATGCTGCTAAATAATGACAGTGGCTGACCGGGCACGGTGGCTCACAGCTGTAATCCTAACACTTTGGAGGGCGGAGACAGGAGGATCACTTGAGGCCAGGAGTTCTAGACCAGCCTGGGCAACGTAGCAAGACCTCATCTCCCCAAAAAGTTAAACAATTAGAGGGGCGTAATACTTGGGAGGCTGAAGAGTTTGAGACCACAGTGAGCTATGCTCATACCACTGCACTCCAGCTGGGGCAACAGAGAGACCCTGGCTTTAAAGTGAATACTTTTTTAGAAAGGTAGAAATTCAAAGATTTTGGTCATTAGAGGGCCAGCCATCCTCTCTCTGGAACATTCACACATCCAGAACACCTATTCCTGAGGAGGCCAGATAGAGTCGATATAAAGAATAGATATTAAAGGATTTTTTCAAAATACTTTCCCAGGTATTGGTCCTCACATTAACCCTATGCAAGACATAGGGCTGGTGCTAGTGTGGTTAATTATCAGATTATGATTGCCTCCCTTCCAGAAAGCTCAATCTCCAGCCGACCAGTGATGATGAGATTCTTGAAATGGCCCTTGAAGCTGTAATGAGGTGGAAGCCCCTGGACTCTGGACTCCGGTTACTTCTTGTTGTTAAGCGATTGCAAACAGAGGGCTTGGGAAGTGCGCCTCCAGTTGGCAAGAGGCCCACGATTTCTTATATAGGTAGTCATCCCATCCCTTTTCCACTGGGAGTTGGGCGTGTCTTGTCCCCAAAAAGCAGAGAACACCCGGAGGCAGGCATTTTCCAGCCAGGAAGTACCACTGGACCATGGCCCCACAGTTAAGACACAGTATCTGGGACCAGAAGAAAGCAATGAAACGTCAGGACACACAGGCCTTGTGGGTGGGAGCAGGAGAAACGGCAAGTTCTGAGTGCTTTGGATGCATGGTCTCCTCTCACCCTCACCTCAGCTCTGTGCTTTATCCCATGTTCTAGGTGTGGAAACAGTGGCATAGGGAAGTTAAGGTATTTGTTCAAGGCTACCCAGCTAGTCAGTGGCAGAGGTAGTGTCTGAACCCAGATCTGCCTCCAGAGATCCTGCTTTTAACCAGTATGCAGCCTCTTTCGACTTGGCATATCTCCAACAATGGAGCCAAATCAGGGCGTGGATAACCAAAATGGAAGAAAATCCACAGTTCCTGTGCGTGGGAAATGCATCCCTTGATGCTTTTGCAGCAGTTGTTCCTCCCCAGCAATGACTTTCTGATGTCAGTATCAATTTGGTGTCCATTTTCTCAGCCCAGGCCTATCAGTGAGTGGAGGTGCTGCGGCACTCAGGCCTGGGTACTGGGAGCCTGGGGTGCACCCAGGATCTGCCCTGGGATGGCCAGAGGAGAGGCCCATCTTAGGAACACATCTCCAGAGTGGGAGTTGGAAGGGAGAAATCCACTCAACCTGTGGGACTGGGGGATGGCAAGGGCAAGGCTTCCAGCTGTAAAACCACTTTCCCTTCCGGGCAGCCCGCCCCGCGTGGCTCTGAGGAGCTGGACGGTAAGAGGTTTGGTTTGCCACTTCAAGGAGAGCCAGGGAAACCCTTTCTCCAACCCCTTACTTCTCAACCATTTGGGACACAGTCACCAGAGAAATAAGGGGCAGCAGGTATAACCAGGCTCTGGGTCAGACTGAGTTTGTAAGACGTGTATGATTTTTTTCCCACCCTCCCTTCCCCATGACAGCCTTAAAACCCCTATTACTAATGGTTTCCAGCAACCAAGGGGGTGGCAAAAACAGAAAGAAGAGAGAGGAGACAGCATCAGGCCCTTACACTCCAGAGAGCGTTGGGAAAAGTAGTCCTCCTAGGACCCAACCACCTGGGGACTTGGGGACCAGCAGGGAGGACCTGGGCCTTGTTTCTGGGCAGGGTGTGGTCCAGGTGGGAGGAAGGGGCTGTTGAAATAGTGGGAGGAGGGGACAAAGGGACAATGGGGATGGAGGCCCGAAAGCTGGACCTGAAACTGTCTTCATGGTCCAGCTGGAGGACTGAGGGGCTCTGGGCACCAAGGGCAGGACGGTGGGAGGATGGGTCAGGGTGAAGAGCTGCCTCTTAAAGGGACCCTGTTTGCCCGCTAGACATGTGCCCTCACCCGCTGCATTCCAGCTCTGCGGAAATCCCCCAGGGCTGGGTGCACAGGAGCTCTTGGCAACAAGGAACCTGGTTGGTTTCTGCAGCCCCCCAGGTAGTGTGCCACCAAACAGAGATGTCAGTCTAAAGCCTGCAGGAGCACAGCCTGCTGAGGGCAAGTGTGAGGCACGAGGCATTAACTCCAACAGAGCCCAGCCAATGCCAGTCCAGTGGAGCCATGGGTGGAGGGGGGCTGTGGTCAAGAAGGAGGGGGCTGTGCCTTCTGTCTGCACATGTACGAAGAAATCCGGGAGAAACGGTGACCAGGGGTGCACAGCCAGGCGGTTGACAGGGTTCCCTTAGGTCTCAGCCCTTCACCCTTGTGCGCCCGCTGATTAACTGTGTGTGTTTCTCTGGTTTTCAACACCAAACCTTTGCTCTGTTCTGTCCATTTCTTCCTTTTCCTTTCTCCATCTCAGAGGTGTTGCAGACCAAGGCCAACTTACCCATTTTGTTTCAGGTCTCTCTGGTGGACGAAGATTCCAACCCACCCTCCTTTCTTGAGCACTGACACTCACCCCATCCTCTCTCTCTCCTCCTGCTCCCACACCCAGATAATGTTTTCTTGCACGTTTTCTAGGCTGATGCAGAGAATTCCTGGATTCTGCTCTTGTTCTTGTTTCTCTCGCTTCTCTTCCTTGACTTCCCTGCCCTTCCCTTCTGAAACAGCTCAACCCACAAAGACGGTATTCGTATCGAGAGGGCCGCCCAGTGTTTTCTGAAATCTAATTTTAAGACGTATGCATAGCTGTAGTTCATCTGGGGTCTTCACTCTTTATTTCCCTCTCCCCAAAATCACTATTCTCCTTTTGCCCTGTGAATGATATCCGAGAACCCGAGAGCAAATTGGTTATTTCCTGCTCATAGCACGTGACTTAAATGGGAGAAAGAGGTGCCTCTGCCTCATAGGCTCCACTATATTCAGAAAAATATCCTGGGAAGCCAACAAGGAAGCCCTGATTTGAAGCTGACCCTCACCTCACCCATGCCCTGGTCAGCTAATCTCTGCTTCCCCCATCCTGGCTGTCCGGAGTCTCTGTGGTGGTGTTTCTGTTTTCTTTTGGCAGAAATGCCTGGGAACCGAAAGGCCCCTTTCCCTGTGACCTGACCTCCCACGCTAAGAATAACAGCCCCAGGACAGCATGTCTTTCGGTCCCTCTGGAAAGAAGGCATGGCTGGGAAGTGGGAAGTTAAGAGAGCTGAATAGAGCTGGGAGGAAAGGGAAGAACACAGATTCTTGGCTTTGTGAGTAAAAAATAAAGAGGAAAAGTTGGCAGCCTTCAAGTGAGCTGGGGAGAGATCTGGGAACCTCTCGGAGGATGCTTCATGCTTTCATACCCCGTCCGACCTCTAGAATTCCACCTCCTGGAAGCCCAGAGGGCAGGAAAATGCTGGTCCCAGTGAAAAAATGTGGCCAGCCCTGTCTTGTCCCCTTTGCAGACCATATCTAAACTAAAGGCGTAAATGTTTTTACTTAAAGAAAACAAATGTCTGTAGTACTTGGTCCTTCCTCCTCTACCCATGGGGAACATGACTGCCTGTAGCTGGGGGTCTATGTCCCCCGTTCGGTCACAGAACATTGCTCTGCAGGCTCCTACACCTCTCACACCCAAGAAATCCATCTGCTAAAAAGTCCACTCATCCAGGACACCAGGGGTCCTATAGGGCCTCTGGGACAGCCCATTCCTTGGTTGACCAGTTGTCCAAGTACATGAAAAAAGTCTTTTAAGAACATTCATCCCTTCTCTTCTCCAAATATGGTGAAAAATAAAATCCATAGCTACAGAATCAAGTAGTAAAGTCAGAACATGGGTCTTCCCCTTCTGTGCCAGAATCTCTCCTTTAGGGCACCACTGCTTTCATCCCCTTCTAGGCAGCCAGCCTCCCCCAACCCACCAGCCTGTCCCCAGCAAACCCATCCTCAGGAAAGGCTTTGATCACCGCATGCCCTCTGAGTCGCATTTGCATTCAGCAGGACCCTACCTCAAAATGACCATGAAAGAACCTGGGGAGGTGCTTAGAAAGCCTCAGAAAGCCCTCTCAAGAGCCACATAACCCACTCCCAGAGTAGGAGCCCAGCCTTGCCTCTGTCTCCTTCCCCTTAGGAAGTCTTTGCCAGGGTTGGAACTGTCCCTAGAAACACTGGGCACCCAGTGCAGGAACTAGGGTTACCCTGATTTGATTTGCAAAACTTGCACTTATTATGGATCTTATTTTAACAATTTGGTCCTTCTTTTATTTTTGAGCTTTATATGAGTCACTTCTCAGCCCAGATAACCTGCCACCCTGCGGCCCACACTGATGGCTGTGGTTTTCAAAGCCTTTTTCATCCCCAGCTTCACACATAGGACTGAGCCCATTACCCTCTGAGGGGTCACACACCTGTGTTCCCTCCGTCCAGATGGGCCCTTCTGCTAGAAGAGGACTGGGGGTGAAGGAGATGCTCAGCGTGGACTGAAAAGAGAGCATAGTAGCCACATCCTGTCCCCTGGTGACTTGCACTGCACCACCCCCACACCCACTCCTGCCCCTGGTGGGAAGTGGACAGGGCCTCTGTGGAGAAGGGGTAGGGTGGGTGGATCTGTAGGATGGGGCCGTGTGACGGAGGGAATGTGGGCAGTAGGGTTAGTGTCACCTCCCTGCTGCTCCTTCCCTGCTGGTGCTCCTGGGCTCCTGGGCTCCTGGCCATGGTGAGGGCGTCCGGAACTCCAGAGGCAACACGGAGGTGCCTGGACGATGATTCTGATGGTGGTGTTGCTCTGTTCTTGTCTGTCTAATATTCCTTTTTAATCCCCATCCTGCCTGCCCTCCCTTATGTAGGGTTACTTTAGTGATCCCTGGAATGTTTTTGACTTCCTCATCGTAATTGGCAGCATAATTGACGTCATTCTCAGTGAGACTAATGTGAGTATTACTCTGCCCTCCCCAGGAAACCTCCTCATTCCTCCTTCTCTGCCTCCTCTATTTCTCTCTCTCTCTCTCACTCTCTCTGTTTACCTTCTTTTATTTTTTTTTTTAATTTCCTGTTTTTACCCGCCTCCAGTCATGCCTTTTATTGAACCTGCCGTCGTCCTGTGGGGAAAAAAAGTGGGAGCTTCTCCTCCTTTTTTTCCATTTACCTCAGCTCTGCCCGGTGGTGCCGGGCTGGGGCGTGGAGCTGAGCAGAGGGAGTGGCGGTGCAGGGGACACACCGCCCGGCTCCCCGGGGCGGCCACAGCCCCACGCCACCTTTGAACTAACCCAGCTTTTGTCAGGCCTCTGCACCCTGCGAAAACCAGGTTATCCAGGTTTGAGCCGCCAGAACTGTAGAGTGGTAAGAGAGTGTTTAATATGCCCACGTAACCTCTTTCTTTTCTCATTTTTTTTCTCTTCTCTCCCTTTTTCCATGCCTTTTTTTTTTTTTTTTTTTTTTCATTTTTCCTCTTCCCTTTTGTTTTGTTTTTCTCCTTTGTTGTTGGTTTTTTTTTCTTCTCTCTCTCTCTCTCTCTCTTCTCGGCTTCTCTGCCCCATGCAGCACTATTTCTGTGATGCATGGAATACATTTGACGCCTTGATTGTTGTGGGTAGCATTGTTGATATAGCAATCACCGAGGTAAACGTAAGTACATGGCGTCTGTACCTAACTGTCCGTGCCTGCTCTAACACTCATTTGTCTTTCCCCGGTTTTTTCCTTCATTTTATTTCCTCTCCCCACCTTCTTATTTTTATTTCTTTTTTTTTTTTTTTCTAATTTGTTTGTTTCAATTGGTTTGAAGGTTTTTTTTTTCCTTGTTGCTTTATTTTGAAAAAAAAATTTTTTTAACTTTGGAACGCATTAGGCCTTTCCCTTTTCTGTTAAGTTCTGATTGCTGCATCCTCTCTCTCTCCCGTACAATCAGCCTGGCATGAGTCACACTGTATTGGAGGAAGCAGCTCTGGGAGCCGTGGAGTGAGAACATGAGGGGATGTTTGCCACTCTGGGCAGCTGCTGGGGCAGGGACCCAAACCTCTTCTGACCTCCACCTTCTCCTCCAGCCACTGCCTTCCCTACTCTCTCCTTTCCCTCCCCACAGCATCTTAGAAGAGAGCTCTCTCAAAGTAGAATACCCTGCGTTAAGGCTAAGACTCAGCCTACATAGTCAGCCATAGCCCACCCTCACCCAAGGACCACCCATCATCTTGGGTTGAACGGCCTGTGTTTCCATTTAACATCAGCAGCCCACGCAGGCATCCAGGTCCCTGCAGGCTGGTTTGGAAGAGGAATGAGAAGAGGAGAACCAGTCATGTCTGGACTCTTCTCTAGAAGTAGTGGGTGACCTACTGAGAGCTGCTCTGGGTGGACCTTTCCTCCTATTTGCTGTGGAACCAGGCCCCATGTGAGCGCCTCCCTCCCACATGCACCTGCCACCCCTGCCCTTGACCCCTGACCTCTCACACCCTTGCCTCTGGCTCCCTAGCCTCAGACAGAACCCCAGCCTCTGTAAGGCCTCCTGCCACCTCCTTCTCCCAAGAGGTGCCTCCTCCTATACAGTTCCTATCAGTTCCTGCACATGTCTTTTCTGTTACCTGGCATGTTTAAATCTCTCTTTATCTATAGGCAAGCCTTCTTGCGGTCAGTCTTTAACATGTGTTGTTTAATTTTTTTGTCATTATTTTTACTTAATTAAGAGACTTGGTAATGTTTGCATAGACTTTTGATGCACTGAACCATTGAATAACAGCACAGAGCAGATGCTTTAGAGTTTTGATCTAAGATGTTTGGAACTACCCAGCCCACCACCCCCAGCTCCTCCATGCACCCTTACTCCCCTCTCCACTCCATCTTTTGCTCCCGGTCAGTTACACTGCCATGTTACTTTGCCTGCCAGATTCTTCCAGATTAGAAGTCCCTGTCTGCTCCTCTTCCAGCAGATGGACTTTGGAAAGCGGTTATTACACTTGTCCTATGTCCCCCACCGTAGCCTGGTGCCCCAACCCTGCTCACACTATAGCTCCAGAGACCATGGCCCATCTGTCTCCCTGTGTCTCTGAGAACTGTCTTTGTCCCGTGTGTGTATGTGTGTATATGTGAGTGCATGTCTGAGTGTGTGTGTGCACGCACGCATGTGTGTATGTGTGTGAGTGTATGTGTGTATGTGCACTCTCTTTTAACTTCTCCCAGTAAATCGTCAGATCATTTTTTAAATCAATCTTCCTCCTCATGCTCTGAGACTCCCCTCCACTTTCTGAATGGACTTCAGTTTTGCAGCTGGATGAGCTCCAAGTTGCTGTTCCCACTCATGCACATAAAGGCCAGAGCTTCTGTGCCCAGAGCTTGTGCCATGCAGTGCTCAGCCCTGGCAGACACTGCAGGGAGAGAAACAGGAAAGACAGGACAGCAGTGGGCTCTGCCCTCAGGAGGTTTCCTTTCCAGACAGCAGTGCAGAGCCACACAAAAATCTATGTAGAGGAGCCGAGAGCCCCACAGCAGGAAAGCGCAGAAGGGTGGCTGTAAGCTGCCCCCTTTTGCAGAGGCCCCACTGCAGCTGCTCCAGGGGTCCTGTGGGTTCTTCCTACAGTCGGTAAGGCCCCTATCACTCAGTCTGCCATTTTCTCCCAAACTATTCACGTCTTTAAAGAAAAAGAAAAAACAACAAAAAAGCATTTTCTATAAAATTTATACAGAAAAGGGGGCTCTGTTGGGAGTAGGGAGGGGGCCTGGAGCCATGTAGCAGCTCCTGACATCGGAATAGTGGTTTTCTATTTACAAATCACTTTGCATTTATCTGACTTAACGCTAAACTACCCTTCGACAGGTAGGAACTCTCATCCCCAATTTGCTGATGCTAAAGGTGATGATGGAGAGATTAAGTACCTTTCCAGTGCCTCAGAGTCAGCCTAGCCCTCCTGGGGCCAGCTCACTTCCTGCTAGGCCAGAATTCCTGGTTTCTGTACTCCACAATGCCTTTTGGTAAACAGAAACCTCACCTGTCCCTCCCGGTGTACTGCCACCGGCCACAGTTTACTCAGAACTTACGTTCTGTAATTGATATCTTAAATAACCACAGCGTTTTTTCCACTTTGTAAATAAGCGATAATCAGCCCCGCTGAGAGTTCCACTGCCCTGTGTCCTCCCACACTGAGATGCTCCAGCCCGAGGCACTCGTGGCTTTGAAGTCCCACTGAAGGATTGTCCGGGGACAGGGTGGCAACCGTGCATGTGACTGACAGCAAGAGGAGGTGTCCTGAGACCCGACACCTATTTCAGAGCCACTTTCTCCCTCTCCCACACAACTGATGGCTTCTGAACCAAAAGAACAAACATAACATCCCCCAAGGCAGGAAGGCGGTTTGGGAGAGGAGAAAGCTGGACTTGAAGTCAGAACACTGGCAGATTGTTGAGTCTTGCTGCTGCTTCCTGTCAGAGCGTTACCAACATGCCCAAAGACTCTGTTTTTTCATCTGTCAGAGGAATGTGGTATTTACAGCAGTGTGTTTTGAAGCTCAAATAAGAGCATCTATTTAAAAACTCTATATAAACTGGTAACGCACTGTGGAATGGGAGAAACCGTGGCACCCAAGCAAATGACATTCTTTCCAAATTTACTGCTGGTGTCACTCAGAGGGCCTAGTCTCCAACCAAGACCTTTTGGTTAGTCTAATTATAACCTACAACCCACAGTCGAGAGCCCTGTTTCCCAGATATGCTTGGACCCATAGAGCTGGCCAACAGATACAACCGGATCAAAACCAGCACACACACACATACCACGGTCCATTACTTTGAGGCCTGGAGGGGCCTGCTCTGAAAGCACAGTCCGGCTTGACCCTGTGCTCACATAGCAGCCAGTGTGAGGGATGGCAGCTTAACTGAGCAACACCGCCTATCCTCAGAGGTCACTCCCTCCCACTAGATGGTTCTGCCTGTAGGACATTAGCCCTTATGGACAGCCCCAGCATTCTCTTCCCAAGCCCATGGGATCCTTCAGAAAATCCTGCATCCCTGGGCCCTGCTCCGGGCCTTCCCAGATATTTTGAGTCATACTCTCATCACAAGACATATGTTCCCAGGGTAGTCTATTTGGAAAGAGTCTACATTGTCAGCTTCAGTGTAATCCATGAGGGCATTTTACCTGTAACCTGCCGTCTTTAACTCCTAAACCCCTCCCCAGATGCCTTCTCCACCCTAACTTTCCTCCAAATCGTCCCCACATTTACACTCCCCTCACCTTTTCTCTTTCCCAGGCTATGGGGTCCTTCCTCTCAGGAACCATCATCCATTCATTCCACAGCATTCAGAGTCTCACTTCCTATATATCAGGCACCGTTTGAGGCACCTGGGATCCATCAGTTGGCAAACCAAAAGCCCCTGCCTTCACAGATTTGCACTGTAGACGGGAATAGTCAGACAAGTCACAATGCAACAAGGACAGAAAATAAGGAACTCGTACGGTGTGTTAGAAGATGATAGACGTTTCAGGAAAAAAAGTAGCCTGATAAGGGGGCTCCAAGGTGCTGGGGAGCAGTGATGGCAGGCGCTGGTTTAAATAAGATGGGCTTCCTTAAGGAGGTGACAGTTGAACAACGTAAAGACATGAAGGAATTGAGGATTCTCCATGCGGAGATCTGGGAGAAGAGGTAGCACAGCAGGAGGAGCCAAGTTGGCTGGTGCAGACTGAGCTGGGAAAGGAGAGGCGAGGGTAGCAGAGGGGTAACTAACAGTGTCCTCATTTGGGCTTTTACTCTGAGCAAGAAGGGGATATACTGGTGGCTTTGAGCAGAGGTGTCACGTGACCTGACTCTGGTTTTTAAAGAGACCAGTCTGGCTGTCTGTAGGAGTCAACCGTGGAATCTGGAAAATCATTTGGAAGGCAAATGTGGTCATCCAGGTGGAAGATGTCCATTGCATGGAGCAAAGTTGTGGCAGTAGAAGCGGTGGAAAATGGTCAGCCCATCACTCTGTTTTGCAAACAAAATTAACAGTGTTTCCTGACAGACTGCCTGGGTGCAGGAGGAGAATTGCCCAGGAGGACTGGGAGATTTGGCCTAAGTCAGAGAAGGATGGAGCAGTTAGGCAAGGAGGCGGGCTGGAGGCGGGGCCTGTGTGAGTGAGGAAAAGCCAGAGCACGGTTTTGACGTATCTGTTAGCCCTTGGAGGGGAGATGTCAGGTGGACACACTGGTCAGAGGCCTGGGGATGGAGTCATTCACAACAAGATGGTACCCAAAGCCCTGGCACTAGAGAAGAAGAAGCGACAAGAGGCAGGAGAGTGGAGAGGCCTGGGCCAGGGCCTCTGGTGCGAGGAGATCAGGACCCGCCAACTTCTGTTCATCTGGGAGATGCCTCTGAACAACTGCCAGATGTCACAAGAGGACTGTCTTCAGGCCCCCTCATGCGGTCATGCTGAATTCTGCCTCAGTATCTGAGCCATGGGCCCCTGCCCTTTTCCTCCCAGTGCATCACCTGGGTCTAAATCCAAGCTTTTCTTCCTCTGTAGCCGGGGAGATAAGAGTGCAACGTCCTGCTGCTCTGAGGAAGCCTCTTGGTCTTCCTCGGTGCTTGGGTCTGAAATCATATTTTCCTGCAGTTGTTCATGAAAGTTACTATAGCATCAAAAGCTGCTCCCTAAACATCCCAAACTGGAATTAATTTGACTGCTTGGACCAACAGCATTTCCCGACACCCTTCTTTTTCATTCTGTATTTTAAAATATACTGAACCATAGAACGTGCTGGGCAGCCTGAATTCCTGCATTATGGACATAGAGAAACATTCCCAAGTTGTGAATGAAGAAGCTTTGGTTATGCTTCCAGCTCTGGTGACTTAGAGCAATGAACTCCGTTCTCTGGGCCTCCATTTCCTTGAATGCATAAGTGAGGAGTGAGAGGTTTGGGATGGTCTCTTGCAACTCCGGCATGCAGTGATTCTGACTTGGGCATTTTCTGACAGCTGGAGGTGGACGCTTCATTGCCCCCATTGCCTTGCTGGGTTCTGAGGTGGTGTTTCCTGTCATCAGGCACCCATGGCTTCACGGGGATGATTCCTCCAGGGATGGAGTCGTCTGCATAGAGATAATCCGCAAAGCCACAGGGCTGAAGGAGAGCAAGGGAGGAGAGGCTCCCTTGGCTTTGGTGGAGCTCACGTGGAGATTCTGCAGAGAAGAGGAGCAGGAGAAAGACCTTCAGGGAGCAGAGCAGGCACAGTGAGGAGAAAGAACACTGGCCCTGGAGCTTCTGGGCACAGCCCACAGGAGGAATTGGTGAAGGCTTTGCACGATGCACAGACGTGTCCAGAGCAGGGAAATAAAGCTAAGCGAAGGTGGCAGTGGCTGTGAACATGAGGAGAAGAGGACCAACATGAGCACGACCTGATGAGCACGGACCAGGCATTGTGCCGAGGACACCATACACATGATCGGATGAAAACCGAGCGCTTGCTCTCCACATGAGGAAATCAAGGCTCAGACAGGACAAACCTCTGCCCAAGGCCACATGGTGAATGGGAGGCAAATCTTGGATTCAAACTCATTTCTGTCCAAGAATTGGCTCTTGTATTTCCACAGTGCCCGCTGGCTAAATCCCTGGGCCAGGCTGGCCTGGGCATGGCATCACTGAAGGGCAGGGCCCAGTGGTTCCTACACTCCTCATTCAGTGCCTCCTGGCAACAGGACTTGGGGTGGAGCTGTCTGACTTGACTTCTTTGTGTCGGTTGATGCTGCGGATGCTGGATCCACAAAGCCTGGGATCCCCCTGGGATGCTCAGACAGAATGCAGGCTACACCAGGATCCGTGTCTCTGGTTACAGGGACCAGAAGGCAAAGGCCAGGAGGCGTGGAGCAGCACCACTCCCTTTACCCAGTTGGCATCTGCATCTGCAGCTGAAGAAAGACGACGGGGAGCCAGAGGGAGCAAGCGGCGACAAGGCAGGGCAGGGAGTGTCCAGGGATCAGCATGTCGGGGTGCTGGTCCCAAGTCTTCCCCACCTTCAGGCCCTGAAAGCCTTTCTACTTTAGCATCTTTCCACCATAGGCCGAAAGGCACGACTTCCAGTAACTGTCACTCACTACTCCCCACAACTAGCAAGCCGGGCTCCTCTCTGAGTCTGGGTCCTGGAAGGATGGAGGAAAAGCAGTCAGTCCTGAGTCAGAGAGAGAGCTGCTTGCTACACGTCCGCCCCCTCAGGGGTGAGTCAGCTCAGCCTGCACGACTCCAGCCCTCTCTCTCGGCCTGCAACCCACAGTGCTTGCGTTGGACAGCAGGCCTGGCTCTCTCCGTCTGCCTTTGTGGCTGTAACCACGCCCACTGCCCCATGCCATGGCAGAGAAGGGGCTAGAATAGGCAAAAGAAAGGCAAGGCTGGACGGGCGTGGTGGCTCACGCCTGTAATCCTGGCACTTTGGGAGGCCGAGGCGGGCGGTCAGGAGATCGAGACCATCCTGGCAAACACGGTGAAACCCCGTCTCTACTAAAAATGCAAAAAATTAGCCGGGCATGGTGGCGGGCTCCTGTGGTCCCAGCTACTCAGGAGGCTGAGGCAGGAGAATGTCGTGAACCCGGGAGGCGGAGCTTGCAGTGAGTGGAGATCGCACCACTGCACTCCAGCCTGGGGGACAGAGCGAGACTCCGTCTCAAAAAAAAAAAAGGCAAGGCTGAGTGCCCTCCCGCCGCCCATAGTTATGATGAGGGAGGAGGGTAGAGAGATGTGGTCAGAAAGCAGATCTGTCCAAGGACATTAGGGTGTACATACCTTAGAGACCACCTAGCCCAAACCCTTATCTGTTTATTCTTCAAAGGTACCTTGAGCATCTGCTCTGTGATATTGCTTGAGGATATACTAATTTTCTAGGCGAGGACACAAAAGGCAGGAAATAGGTTACTCACGTTCACAGGTTTTCCACAGCAAGCTGACCGGAACTCCCAGTCAGTAGGGGGCTCAAGTGGGTGCTGTTGCCAGCCATTGTCTAGGTGACATTGGTGGGTGTGGCCTGAGCTGGTTCTAGGACAGATAGATTCAATCAAGCTCCGTGGTCACAGGACAGCTGGGTGGGGCAGAGCTTATCCTTGACACCTCCCTCCAGCCCCACTTCTCATTGCTGCAGCCTCCTGTTGCCCTCGGAGTCCCTTCCAGCTTCTTCCCACTTTGAGCAACACCCCCAACCCCAACAAACCTAATGCTACCAAGGTGCCTTGTTTCAGAATGAAGTGATTCCAGCACAGTAATTCGTGCTGGGTGGTAGCAGCTCAGTGAGCGGCCCTTCTAATAAATCGTCGTACCTTGAAGAGAAGGCCATGCTCCGCCTGCAGGTGGAATGTTGACTGTATCTCAGGTGAGCCTTCAGCAGTGTGACCCCTGAGTGGGGAGGATACTTTCGTGAGGTCCCTCCCCATCCTCCCTTTTCCTAGTCGCTCTTTGTAGAGCAACTAGGTTGTTTTCTACTCTGCTTAAGAGTACAGCTGGCCCTGGAGAGAGTTAGCAGAGCCACCCTCATTTTCCTAGAAGTGGGATGAAGCATCTGGCCATCAGCAGTCCCCTGGGAGGAGGCCAAAGGCCCCGGATCTCAAGGTCGAGGGCGAGGCTTGCTGTGTGAACTGGTGTGATGTTGAGGTTGAGGGGGTGGGGACAGAGAGACGGGCCTGAGAAGTGGCCCGGTGCAGGGAGTCTTCTCAAAAGCTTTGCCTTGAGAAGTACCCTGCAGGTTTGACCCAAAAGGTCCTGGGAACCTGTTTTTTTATAGGCATCCAATCTGGGTTCTTAATTCCGCTGTGTGAGATTGCCAAGGTCCTGATGCGGCTCTGACCCGTCCAGGCTCCCCTTGCCCTCTGCCTTCTGCCCCATACCGTGTCACTTTTTATTTTCCTCAGATGCTCTTTCCTTTCCTGTTCTCATCTTATCAACCCACATGTGACCCTCTATTCCCCTCCATGTTAGGGCGGAAGTTGCCTAGCACACCCCTTGCTGTGGCCAGACAGCTGATTGTACCTGACCTGACACTTCAGTGTCCGACACTTTAGTTCCTACAGGCTCAGCAACCTGCTGTTGGGGTTTTTTCCAGAAATCTTGTAAAGCAAAGGCACCTAGAAGATGCCATGAGCTGGTAGTGAGGAGACACAGGCAGGCTCAAAGATACGTAGGGTGCCTCGAGAAGCACGGCCATTTCTGTTCATGCCCATTTACTCTCATAGTTGGTGCTCCCACCCTGGAATCATCTGTTTGTTTCCTTTTTGAGTCTCTGCCCCTCCCTGCCTCACCCACTGTCTGTTTCTCTGCCTTTCTTCTCTATCCTGTGGCCTCTCCTTCTGGCATAAGGAATTCTTTGATGCAGTTGGCACTGCTGGCACACTGATTTCATTCGTTTATCCTTCATGGGCTTTTCGTTGGTGGAGGTTGGTTTGTTTGAATGACTAGATGCTGGGCTGTCCTTCCCAGGGGAAGATGAAACTCCCAGGCAATTGTGTAATCAGTCTTGTTTAGTGTGTTTCTGGCGGGTAATACCACCTTGAGAGCCATCAGGTTGCAGATGATAACAGTGAGACCCTGAGGCTTCAGCCACTTCCAGCCAGCAAACTGGTCACTGCAGCCAGCAGCACAGGGCATAGCTCTCAGCCATCCACAGCTTCGCACACAAAGCAGGAAGAGCGAAAGAGGGCCAGGAGCCGCAGCCCCATGCTGGGAGCCCGCTGCCAGTCCCCTTGGGGCCAGAGGCCCCTTGAGGGAAGTTCTTAAGGGGCATTTCAACTCAGTGTCTGTAACTCCAGACACACATGAAAGGCAGGAAAGGCCCTCTCCTTCTAGCTGGAATTCCACTTGGGAGAAACACGAAAGCCCGTGGGCTTCCGACCTTGGGGAGGTGGCCGGGGACAGAGTTCTTTCCTTGGTCCCCGTCCATTTTTAGCGTTATCCTGGTGCGTTCCCTGCCCTTTGTCTTCCTCTGCTCAGTGCTCCTCCCCCATCACTTCCGTCTCTCCATTCACACCAAACCAGAATGGGAATTCTGCTGAAAATTGCTTCCAACGACACATATCTCATTCATTTGCTCTTTTGTCTGAAAGCCACTGGCCTCTACCCTCGGCTCCTGTCTATCCCAGCTGACGTGTGTTTAACCTTCACCTCTCTTAGCAAGTACCTGTTCATTCAACTGTAGAAGTCTTGCAGTTTAAAACATGCTTTACTTTGGCCTCCTTAAAATATCTTGCCCTGCTGCCATCCCCAGTGGCTCCAAGAGTCAGCACCTCCTGACTCCTCCTGAGATAATATGTTTCTTCTGGTGGGAAGGGGAGATAAAAGGATTATGAGGACCCACATACACACCCTTAACCTACACCTGCTGGCTCCTGACCATGAAGTTGGCGTCAGATGTCTCTAGCAGCTCCTGACCCCTGCCATTCCCAGCTCTCTCTGTGCACCAGCCTGACCCACCTCCTCCCAACCTAGATTAACTCCAAGGTCTCTCTCTCAAAAGCCCACCCCTTGGTCTTCCTCCACACCATGACACCCCCCAACAGAACCAGCTGTTGTGTCTTGCAGATCAAATTGAGATTAGAGGTAGTACAAGCAGAGAAGTGGAGCATGGGGAGGGGGTACCAGCTGGATCGAGACCTTCACGTGGCTTGGAATGAAATTTATATCAGATCCACCTCCCTAAGTTCTGGACAAGACATTTAAAAAAATACAACAAGGGTTCTGTAGCAGGACCACGATTTAGAGACTCACAATCCCATGACATTACTTTTGACATCTGTTTCAGAGGTGCGTGGAATCTCAGTGACACTGAGGTCATAGCGTTATTTCAATGGCAGCCATTGGAATTGGACGGTCCTTTTCTGTAGGGCCAAGAGCCAGCCTTCCCTGGAGGAGATCAGAGGTCATCTGCACCTTTCAAAATCAGCCTGCCAAGGAGAATGCAGCCATGGCTTATGCCCCCTTCACAATGCTCCCTGGCCGCCTGACCACAGGAGAGTGTGGTGGAGGACAGCTGGGCTGGGTATTCCAGCCTAGAGATCTACTGCTCAGCCCCTGAATTTCTATAATCCTTACCCTTGGCTGTGCTTTCAAAAAATAATTATTTAAAAACTGTTTTTCACATGGTGAAAAGCTATTTTTCAATTACCTTTTAAGTCTCCAGAGAGACCATGTAATGTGGCAACCAGGAAACTCATCCCGCGGCCACCCACACCATCCTGGTGGGAAAATCCTCCACCTGGGAGGATCCTGTCTCTGCTGGCCTCTGACATTCCCTGACTATCACCCCTCAGCATCCTAAATGTGGCCTAGACCTGGCATTCCGATGAAAATAAGTACACAGTGACTGCCTTCCAGAAACAAAGACTTCATCCACTGAGGTGTTACTTCTCATTTGACCCTGAGCTTAATTCAGAAAGACGGCTTTCCAGAGACCTCCTCTCATTAGCTGCCCTGCACCGCTCCTCTCCTCAATGCCACTTCTGCCAAACCAAGGCAATCTGCATAAGCATACTGAAGGAAGGAAATCGGCTCTCCTTTCTATTTGCCCTGAGCCTGTTATCTGGAACCACTAACCAGAGCTCTCTCTCTCTGAAAACGCCCGACCTCTGCCTCAGATACGGAGTAATAACCTCATTTCATTTATATCAATTACGTGAAAAAATTAAGTTAATTGCCCCGATATCGTGCAATCGTTGAAAATTACCAGGTCATTAGAAAACAAGGATGAAAGAGTTGGCTGCTCAGAAATTTCTCCACGCCTACCATTAGTGGAGACAGTGCCATATTAAAAATCAGCCAGAATGTTCAGGTTATGTAAGCAGCTCTGATGGCTGCTGTAAAAGGGGAATGCAGTCTCCAGGCTTGGGGGCGTATGTCTTCAGGGAATCCTACAGCCCGTTTCTTCCCCCAGAAAGACCACAGATGGAGAAACTACAAACTAACTCAAAGGCCCCGGCAGCAAATCTGGGAAGGGGTCAGAGATGAATGGCCCAAGTATTGATGGCTACCAACAAATTCTGAATTTACATGCAAAGGTAGAACTGATGCTTTGTAGTTTCTCAAGGCGCCATACTTGATATTTAAAGAGAGTGGTAAACCACAGAAACATGTCTCTGAGCTAAAAGTGCTGATCCTGGGATACCACAGATGTCCAACTCCAGCAAGTCCAATCTTTCCTTCCATCTCAGAAGGGGATTCACTTGCCAAGGGGAAAGGGTACCAAAGACCAACGATGACTTGGGTTCATGTAGGAAACGTCTAGGGCATCAGTAGACCTTGGGGGCCTTGGGGGTAGGGGCTGTGTCTTAGGCTGCTTCCTATTGCTACCATGTAGAAATCACTCAGGTGTTGCTCTCTGATTTCATCGTGAATGGTTTTTGGTTTTTGAGACCACAGACCTTGTAAACGTAGCTCCTCATATGAAAACAAGTTTGTGTGGTGTTATAGGCAACACTGTCTCAGCTAGTCAAAAATGCCCTGTGAACGGTATGGCTTAAGGCTCAAGAAAAAGTGAATCTTTGAGTCTCTAGATTCTTCCAAAGTTGGTCTCTTAGGAGAGTTGTCATTACCGGGGCGGGAGAATGCCACACATAGATCTCAGAAAGTCTTCATTCCTCCTCTTTCTACTGTCCTCATAGCTGCTCCTGACTTTTTCTTGTCTGCTATTATAGAGACATGCCATAGAAAATGTTAAATCAATACATGTTATTAAAATACAAAATACTATCAAGATTATCAGAACAGACCTAAAGTCAAGTCTTGAAGTGAAATATGACTTAAATAGACGAGGTCTTAAATGGGAGCTATAAAATGCAACAAGAGAAAAGACAGTTAAGACAAATGTTTAAAAATCTAAAAATCCCAAATGAAGGATTCTGAATGTTTAAGAAGTAAAATGAAACCGGTTTTGTTTTTTTTTTTTTTTTTTTTTTTTTTTTTTTTTTTTTGGATGCCTAGAGGTTGGTTCAATTAGGCCAGGTAAGCCAAATACCTGGGTGTGTTGTCAGAATTATCTCCATTTTGGTCCTGTTCAGGCTGGGATTGACCCAGAAGACCTTCAAGCATTTGCCCAGGGTTCTTAGAAGTGATGAGCAGCTGTGATGGTTTGCAGGATGGATCCAAGAGGCCAGCAATGGCTCAGGCTTCCTGGGAACTCTGCCCAACACTCTGGAGTTAACGTGGTGTAGGTTACCTCCCTCTGGGCCTCCCTCCCTGCCCCACTGAAGCCTGAGAAACATAGAACTCCTTGTCCATGAGCAAAAGAGCCCAAGCACTGGGCCAGGAGCGGGGCAGAACGATGCCAGAGGGTAGCCAGACCCGACCATCCTGGGCAACTATCACCAGAGGAAAAGGGGTTTAGGTGCTTTGCCAAGAAATTTCTTCTGTGCATGCCTGTATGAGAGAGAGAGAGAGAGTGTGTGTGTGTGTGTGTGCGCGTGTGTCTGTCTACCTATGTTTGTCTCTGTGTTCAAGCTCAGCCTGCTAGCCAAATCCTAGGGACCCCACACCCTGCAGTCACAAGGATTGACCTGGCAGGTGGAATCTTCATGAAGCAGAAGCTGAGATCTAGAGAGTCAGATCTAGAGTGTTCTGTAAAAGCCTAGAGAAGCGTCCCTTTCTTTCTCTTCCCTCACCTCACCCTATATCTTCACCATCCCCTAAAAGGACATCCTACCAACTAGCTATGAAAAAAAAAAATTTTTTTTGCTGAGAAATCTGTTACCCAAGAAATATTTCCAGGCTGCAAGCAAATGTCTAGTTGTGCACATTTCCATCCTTCAAAAATTCCATTACACGTTTTCCTTGTTTGTACCTTAAAAACAAATACAAGAGCAACCATCTGAAAGTGGAGGGTAAAAGCCAAGTCCTGATTTTCTAGAAAGAGTTAGCAGCTCAGATGGTCAAGATCGGTTGGGGCTGAGCCCTCTGGGCTGGAGCCCAAAAAGGAAGGGCATCTTCCCAGAGCCAGGCTCCAGGAACTTGGGGAGAGGGCTGGCCCTGGGATACTCACCAGACGCCAGTTTCTTTAGCTTCTACCCCCAAATGAGTTCAGCAGTCAGACCCGTGAGAACAGCTTCCTGGGGTGTTCGTATCCTGAATTGTGTGCAGGGCTTTCAAGTTTAGGAAACAATTCAACACTCATTATTTCATGCCAATGGCCAGGGCTTGCCGCATCTATAGACTAACTGCTAAGCAAGGCCATCTCTTGCCTGAGCCTGAGCTTTGAGAACAAGCCCCATTATGGAGTGAGTTGAGGCCACCTCTGGAGGCTCTCCTCAGTGTTGACTTGAAGTCATTCTCCCCTAAACCTGAGACGCCACTGCCCTTGGGCTGCTTTGCTTAAATATATGTGGGCAAGGATAGGCCCTGGGGTTAGCGAGGCCTCTGTCCTTCAGCTGGTCCTGCCTGGGGTAAGCGAAAGTGCATAAAGCCCAAGTCCTCAAAGGTTAACAATGGCTAATAAAATTAAAACAGGCTTGGCACAGTGGCTTACACTGGTAATCCCAGCAGTTTGGGAGGCCAAGGCAGGAGGATCACTTGAGGCCAGGCCACGAGTTTGAGACCAGCCTGGGCAGTATAGTGAGACCCTATCTCTACAAAAAGAAAAAAATTTAAATTAGCCGGGCATGGTGGCACGTGCCTGTAGTCCTAACTACCGGGGAGGCTGATGTGGGAGGATCATTTGAGCCCAGGAGTTCAAGGCTGCAGTGAGCTGTGATTATGCCACTGCACTCCAGCCTGGGCAACAGAGCTGAGACCCTGTCTCTGAAACAAAACAAAACCAAATAAAACGATTACAAACCTCCATCCACAAAATCCCAAAGATCTCATCTGCTTATGTAATAATATTACGGGTGTGAGTTTTAAAGGTCTTAGGCAGGAGAATGCCTGTGGGTCCTTGTTTGACATGAGACCCAGCAACACAGACCCCACAGTCTCGGGGATGCCCCAGGACCTGCCAGGCCTACGCTTTCACGTTTCTTTCACTTGTTTCCTTTTGCCCTCTTCTGCCACTGTGTTGCTCCTGTGTTAGCCAAGACCTAGAGTACCGGGCATCTTCCTAGGAGGCTCATTACAGCTTATCTCTATCTGCCTTTCTTTAAAGCCAGCTGAACATACCCAATGCTCTCCCTCTATGGTAAGACCAACCCTCCCAACCATGCTCCCGGCTTCCGTGTCCCCCTCTAACACCCCTACTCTCCCCACCCTGATCTCCAGAGTCCCTGGGAGCCCCGCCTGGCTCTCACTGCATGTGGCCACCGTGTCTGCCGTGTGCCTTGCCTGCCTGTTCCCTTCTCGTGTGAGCTGTGAAGATGCTGTTTGTGCAGTGGTGGTGTTTTACCCCTGAGCTTTCCTTGGGGTGGTAATTCACTGTGATCTTGACTATCTAACAAGCCACTGGGAGAGAATGGGACCTGAGGGCCATTTCCTGTTAAACGCCCTGAGGACTCCACGGGCCAAAGCCTCTGACCTTAATCTGATGTGAGAAATTTGCAGAGGGTACCTATGAGAGCCATGGGAGGGCTCCAGGGTAAGGAGGGAAGAAAGAGGTGTTCTAGCAAGGGGATGGAAGGGCAGACGATGATTCCTATTCATCAGTGTCTGCAGCTCCTAGCTTCCCTGTGCTTCAGGTGGAAGTCCACCATAGAAGGTTTAAGCTGGGATTTGTTACTGAGAGCATGATTGAATTTCCAGGCACTCCAACCTTGCTACCCCTTGCATTTTTCTAAATTCCTGAAGTCCATTAAAATTAGGCTACAGCCACTGTTCTGCAGCAAGCTGGAAGCAGAAAAACAAGCTCCGTTGATTGGATCACTCCTGTGGTAGGAGTCTCTGATTCGCTTTGGCTAACGTGATAAAAGAGACGCCATTCAGTGTGACCTTGAAGCCTCCTTGGCCCAGGCTCCTCCAAAAGGCTGCCGTTACGCATTTCAAACCGGGCCAAGTATGAGTTTTTAGAAGGACCAGTGGGGTTGACTGACCAAGCCGCAAAGTCCACAGACCGAGGCAAGCTTGGGTGGGTTGATGTGTTCGCCAGTGCAGCCAGGCAGGGCCAGGCAAGGCTGCCACAGGAAAGGCTGAGCCCGGGGTGCTCTACCCCGCTTCCTGGGGACGCTGCTTCCTGGATCAGCCGTCTGGATCTGCCTCTTTTTTGCATTGTCATGTGGTTTATTAGAGCAAATTGGTGTGTCCAAATGGCAATGTGTTTGTTCCCCTTCTCGAGCAGCGTGAGGAAACTGCAGCCACAGGGGAGGGTTTTGAACCGTGGAATGGAATTCACACTGCAAGCTTGGTGTTTGGTGTTTTCTTTTTTTGTTTGTTTGTTTTGCTTTTTTAACTGAGCAGATCCAGATGCACCAACTTCTCAAACTCTTGACACTTGGAGCTGAAGTTCTCCACTTAAGCTTGTTCTTTCTTTTTTTTCTCCTTTCTCGAACATGGTGGAACTGACAGCTGAGTTACAAAATCCTAAGCCTCCTCTGCATACTCCTCTGGGGGAACGCAACCTCCTTTTAAGGAGTGAAAATAGAATTTCAAGTAGATACACAGGTGATAGAAATACAGAGATTAAGGGCATCAAAGGCTTCAGAACACACAGGCAGGGCAGAGCCCAGGGCAGGACAGGGCTGCTGCCTGCAGCTCTCGACCCAGCCCCTCAGGTAACCGTGCAGCCGGTCCTGAGACCCACCAGTCTGTCCCCTGCCTTGAGGGGAATGGGAGCCTTAGGAGGAACTGAGGCAGCTCTGATTTTGAAACATAAGGAATATTTTTGCTCTTCTCCTGTCTGGAAGGTCTGGAAAGCAGGAGAGGTCTCTAGCTTGCTTGTGTGCAGAGTGGTGGCTGCCTCCAGGTCTCCCTGCCTCCCTCATAATCTCCTGTCCTGCATAGTAGGGAAGCGGCCTCTGATGTCACACCAGGGTCGGCCAGAGCAGGCAGTGCAGTTAGAAGGGCTTTAGCGCTGGATATTGCCAGGGAGAGTCTGACCTAGAAATAATTCAAGATAAAAGGCAAGGTAAAGCAAGGAGTGGGGAGGGCCCAGGTGGCCCCAGTAACAACCTGAGACCTCCCACCTCAGGGAGGTGTGGACGGGAACAGTAACAGGAAGCCCCGAGGGTCCATTCTCTCCCGGTGCCCGCAGGGCTGGGTGAGCTGCACTAGCTCCGGATTTGGCAGTGGCTCCCTCCTAGGTTCCTGCTCACCAGGCCGGTGTGGGCAGAAGGAGGAACAAGTGGGGAGTCAGCTCATGTTCTCAGGTTTGGAGGCAGAGGATGGCAGGGCAGCCTGTCCTGAGCCCTGGCCAGGCATGTGCCCAAGCCCCCAGGTTCCCCCAGGTCCAACAGCAGCAGCCCAAGCACCTCCACTCGCCTTGGCCTGCACTCCACCCTTCCTCCCCTTCACCTTCCCTTTCCCCTTCCCCACCTCCACTCACCTTGGCCTGCACTCTACCCTTCCTCCCCTTCGCCTTCCCTTTCCTTCCCCACCTCCACTCACCTTGGCCTTCACTCCACCCTTCCTCCCATTCACCTTCCCTTTCCTTCCCCACCTCCACTCACCTTGGCCTGCACTCCACCCTTCCTCCCCTTCACCTTCCCTTTCCTTCCCCACCTCCACTCACCTTGGCCTTCACTCCACCCTTCCTCCCCTTCACCTTCCCTTTCCCCTTCCCCAGGGCCCCTGAGGGAGACCATCTGCAGGAGCATCACTTGCAAGGGAGGCCTCCCCTCTCTTATGCTGCCCCTCTCCCTTCCAGGGTTTTGTACAGCCTGGAGGGTTGGAGCCTCCTAGAGGCCCCAGGGCAGAGGGGAGTAGGAGGGCAACAGCTTCAGAGCAAGGGCTGCAAACCAGACCCTCTCCAGCACTGAGTAGCCCCCTAATCCCTCCCTTTGGGACAGGGGCTGTGGAAAGTAGAAGGAGGTGATACAAGGGAAGTGCTGGAGTCCCAAGCAGTTGGGGCATGAGGCCCCTTCAGAGGGCCTCAAATGCACACATACCCACAGCTGGGAGAGAGGCCATCCACCAACCCATGTCCTCAAAGAGTGCTGGGCTCCACTTAGGATGCAGGACTCTCTGCCCAGACAAACAGGAGAGCAGTGAGGGCTGCTTCCTCAGCACTGCAGAGGCAGGGGCTCCCAGGGCAACTGGCTCTGGGCCCACACGATTCCAAAGCTTGTGGTAGTTCCTGATGGAGTTGTCTGTTCCTCCACCCAGGGCATTAAGAACTAGGAATGAAGGGGAAGTGGGGAGAATGAAAACACAGGAGCACAGCCCAGCGGCCTGGGCACGGTCTAGCTCTGCAGAGAGTGGACTGAGCTGTCCACTCGTTACAGTGGGCGGCTGCCCTCCCAGCTGAGGGGTAAGTCTAGTGCAGCAAACCCTGGCCTGCCTTCTGCCACTGCCACTGAGGTCTGTATTTCTCGGAGGGGCCCTTCTGTTCTCACCCCCCTCTTGCTGTGCTAACTGCACCTCCTGTTGCCGACGGGTTCCAGAACGCAGAGGAAAACTCGCGCATCTCCATCACCTTCTTCCGCCTATTCCGGGTCATGCGCCTGGTGAAGCTGCTGAGCCGCGGGGAGGGCATCCGGACGCTGCTGTGGACCTTCATCAAGTCCTTCCAGGTAGCCGCCCCTCATGTCCTGCGGCCTGGGGATCCCAGGGCTGCCGCCTGGCCCAGAACACAGCTGGCACAGGGAGGAGCCCTCCACTCTGGGGCCCTGCTCCTTCCTCTGTGTGGCGGAACTCGGCCGCTCTACCTGGCTCCCTGTTTCCGCACTGAGAGGCTTAGACGAAGCGTGTGGTTTCCAAGGCAGGCTCAGAGCCCGAGAAGGCCAGGTGGTAAAGGAGGGATGGGAGCTACGGGGAGGTGGAAAGGGTCTGCCTGACTTTTAACCATCATTTATGTCTTTCTCCACAAGAATTTACTGGACCAAGGGGTTTTGTGGTAAGGAACAAACCTGAAAAACATGGGCCTGGACAACCTGGTGACCGCTATTGCCCTTCGAATTCAGCATTTTCAGAATCTGGCCCATCGCCCTCCTCCTCGCAGGCATTTCAGCAGCATCTGCTGACAGCACCTGTCATGTCCTCGGCCAGAGTCGCAGGACCCTGGTGTCCTCCGCTCGGCTAGACAGGCCTTTCGAATGGGCCCAGGACTGCCTGGCCACGTGATGCGTTCCTTTTCTCAGCCACTGTTTTCCCGTTAAAACAGAATGACAATCAGCCCCTGCCAGCTCGGAGGAGCCTTTGTAGGGTTGAAGTTAGGAGAAGCAAAGCTGCTGGGCCACTTGACTTCCCCCAGATGAGTGCTGAACCCGTGAAGGCGGTTCATGCTTCCCTGGGCTGGCAGAACGCAGGCTTCTCTCCCACCATGGAGGGGCCGCTCTCAGCCTTCCCCAGACCAGAATCTGTCAGGGAAGCTCCTTTGTGTGCCCCACCCCGGCCAGTCCCCGCCTGGGGACAGGGCGTGACTGGGCCTGGTCTGGTGTGCCCATGGCTATAGCTGTAGCCAGAGGAAAGATGCCCATCCCCGCTCTGCCCCCGGCAGCCTCCAGCCAGGGACTGACCATCCAAGGCTCTCAAGGGAGCTCCCAATGGCCAGGCTTCCTCTGAGCCGCCAGGGCTGACCCCCGCTTAATGGTGAGCTGGGGCTCCTGCACTCCCAGCCCGGATCGGCCCAGGCTCTGGGGATTCGAAAAAGTAGGCCCCAGTGGAAGCAGGACTGCCACTGACTCTGCACTTGGGTGCACGTGGAACCCACGGCTGTGAGTGGCCATACTCGCCCTGCCCCCCGACATCTCCCGGGTCTGGGAAGAGACGCAGACTGGGTGACTGCGAGGGCCTGACGGTGGCACAGGCGTTCGGGCCAGGCAGCGGGCGCCTGCTCTGGCTGCACCCTCTAGTGACCGGCGGCGGCTGAAGCGGCGCCTGGGAACACGGGCCGGGCCTCCCTTCCTGGGGACCATGGCCTCTCCCTAGAAGTGTCGGGGGCTCTGGAAATTTAGTCGTCCTAGTTGCCAGGCAGATAATGCATTAAGCGAATAGAATGTATGGAACCCAACTCTGTGCAAGGCGTGCACTAAGCACTTTATAAGCCTTAACTCATTTAAACCACAAAACCTCTGAGAGGTCATTACTATTATTTCCATTTTTCTGATGAGGAGACTGAAGCTCAGAGAAGTGCCCCAGCTCTCATAGATAGAAAGTGGCAAAAACAGGATTTGAACCCATGATCTTTCTTTTAAATTTTTCCTTATTAAATGTTTTCATTGCAATAGTAATACCCGCTCACTACAACTAGTGGGATAGAATGAAGCTGTGTAAAGGAAGGGTGTAACTTGCCACTACCCCACTCCTCCACAGGTAACCACAGTCAGCTGGGTGCTGTCCACGATTTCTCCCGCCTCGTACAAACATACCGCACATGTGTAGTCGGAGGAGGCTTTGCTCTTTCTTGATTGTTTTGCCCAGGTAGTGTCGCACTATATGGTTACTCTGCGGCCTGCTTTGAAAACCCAGCTGAAATGGGAAGTCAGTTCCGGTTTCTCAGACCTTCCCCCAGGTTCCCGTAGTCCTGTGGGACTCTTGGAAGTGTCCCCCAGCCCAAACCGGGCAATAGCTGATGGCCGCAGAGACAGGGATGCGGCGCTCCCTGGGAAGGGGCCCAGCTGGCCTCTGCACTCCGGCCTCATGGGAGTCTCCTGCACTTCCTTCCAGGCCCTGCCCTATGTGGCCCTCCTGATCGTGATGCTGTTCTTCATCTACGCGGTGATCGGGATGCAGGTAGGGAGGCTCCCATCACGGGGCTCCTGGCCTCCTGCTCTCCTCCTCTCCTGCTCTGTCTCTTCCCAGTTCCCAGCACCACATTCCCTCACGCCTTCCTCCCTCCCTTCTCCCTTTCATTCCTGACTGTCCCTCTCCCTCCTCTTCCATTTTCTGAGGCCCAAAAAGCCACAGGAATGGGAACTTTCCCCAAATGGATCTCCTGTAGGTAACAGGAGAGTGGCCAGGTACAGAATACACAGCCCAGAGAGCTTCCCTCCCCGAGGCCTGGGTTCTGCTCTCGGTAGAGGAAAGACACTCCTGAGTTATGCAAGGGGCCTCGGGAGAGACACAACCCCTTCTCAAGAAACAGCAGCAAGGTGTGTCTGCCCAGCACCCCTGTTTGTGTCCAGGTCTGATGGGCCTGAGAATTACCCCAACCAGATTCATTGGAAGCTAATGACTGAGAGGGAGGGAGGAAAGAAGAAGGAAGCAAGGAAGGGCAAAATCAACACAAGGCTCACCACATCAAACGTGCAGCAGTTTTCTGGGGCCTCCCCTCCCAGGTGCCCACTGCACCTTTCACCACAAACCTGGAGCTCTCCATTCCCGTCTCCGGGCTCCAGCTTGAGGTCCCAAGGTCAAACCTGGCAGGACGCCCACAGTGGCCCAGAGCGTTTCCTTGGCCGCTCCTCCAGGAAGTCCCCTACTTACTCATCGCAGAAAGACCCAAGATTCAGTTGCCAAAACCTTTTGAGACTAAAAGAGCTACCTTGATACCTGATAACGGTGGCAGTTTCTAAGATAAGCACAGCTTTAAAAGACCAGGAAAAAAAAGGGATTTCAGGAATGAATGAAGCCTGCCCTAGCCCCAGATCACTCACTCCACATCACTCCGAAATGCAAGAACTAAATTTGAAAGAGTGCTTGGGCGTGCAGCGCTGAAATAGCACAGAAAATAACACAGTGCATCCTGTGTTCTGTCAGAAGCAGGGTCCCTGTCCCAGCATCCACCACTCTCAGCCCCAGCTCCCACCGGGCTGTAGGGACCTGCCTGAGGCTGTGGGCTCTTTGATTCTCATGCTTGTCCAGTGTGGGGATTGTGCGCAGGGGCTGGGTGGGGCAGCAGGTGCCTGCCAGGTTGCATGGGAAGACTATTCAGCTTGTGGCGGCCAGTTCCAGGGACACCTGAGACCCCTGAAGAGACCATTGAACAATGGTGGGAAATTAGGATCCTCTCTGTCCACAAATCACTAAACACCTCTTCCTTCCCTCTCCTAGGTGTTTGGGAAAATTGCCCTGAATGATACCACAGAGATCAACCGGAACAACAACTTTCAGACCTTCCCCCAGGCCGTGCTGCTCCTCTTCAGGTGGGTCCCTGAGGACACAGGTGCACAGATACACACACACCTGCGTGGTGCCACACTGTGGTCTGGTGGTAGAATGAAAGGGAACTGTTTCCCAGGGAGTAGGAAGGGAGAGGATGTGTGCTTGGTGTCTGCCTGACAAGGAGGCCAGTGGGTCCATTGTCATTTATGATAACTTTCTACAGAGAAACACACTATGCACTGGCACACCTGCTGGAAACCAGCCAAAACCATTAGGGGAGCAAAAGTCACATGCTGAAAGCAGCCTGGCTTAGAGTCTGAACAGGCCCAAAGCCAACCTGCCAACATGCTTTGCGACCTTGAGCGAGACATCTAACCTGAACCTCAGTTTTCTCGTCCAATAAGTACGAATATCTATCACTATACCAGCACCTGTCTGTGCCATTTGCTGTGCTGGATGCTTATGTCCACATGCACTGGCGTCATCCTCATTTAATCCTCAACACAATACTAGCAAACTGAATCCAGCAGTACATGAAAAAGATGATACATCATGATCAAGTGGGTTTCATTCCAGGGATGCAAGGATGGTTCAACATATGCACATCAATAAGTGTAATACACTATGTTAACAGAATGAAGGAAAAAAGACCCACATGATCATCTCAATAGATGCAGAAAAGCACTTGACAAAATTCAACATCCTTTCATGACAAAAACTCTCAACAAATTAGGCATAGAAGGAAGGTACTGCAACACAATAAAGGCCACATATGACAAGGCCACAGCTAACATCACACTTAGTGGTGAAAAGTTGAAAGCTTTTCCTTTAAGATGAGGAACAAGACAAAGATGCCCACTCTCACCACTTCAATTCAACATGATAATACTGGAAGTCCTAGCCAGAGCAATTAGACAAATTTTAAAAAGTTATCCAAATAGGAAAGGAACAAGTGAAATTTTCTGTTTGCTGATGACATGATCTTATGTATAGAAAATCCTAAAGATCACCAAAATCTATTACAACTGATAAACTAATTCAGTAAAGTTGCAGGACACAAAATCAACACACAAGAATGAGTAGCATTTATTTACACTAACAATGAACTATCTGAAAGAGAGATTAAGAAATCAGCCCCTTTTACAATAGCAACAAAAAACTAAAATACTTAGGAAAAAATTTAATGATCCATAAACTGAGAACTTATAAAACATTGATAAAAGAAATAGTTGTGACACAAATAAATGGAAAGATATCTTGTGTTCATGAATTAGAATAATTACTATTGTTAAAATGACAATAGTACACAAAGCAATCTACAAATTCAATGCAATTCCTATCAAAATGCCAATGTCATTTTTTATGGAAATGGAAAAAATTATCCTAAAATTCATACGGAACCACAAAAGACCCTGAATAGCCAAAGCAATCTTGAGCAAGAAGAACAAAGCTGGAGGCACCACACTGCCTGATATCAAAATCTGTTACAAAGCTATAGTAACCAAAACAGCATGGTACTGGCATGAAAACAGACACATAGAGCAATGGCTCAGGATAGAAACCTGAGAAATGAACCCACTCATTTACAGCCAATTGATTTTCGACAAAGGTGCCAAGAACACAGAATGGAGAAAGAAACAGCTTCTTTAATAAATAGTGTTGCCAAAAAGGAAAAAAGGGAATTACTTTGAAAATCATCATTAGCATTAGACTTTTAATTAACAAAAGTATATATGTAATAGAAGACAATGAAATAATATGTTCAAAATTATGAGGAAAATGTATTCTTGAACCTGGCCCTGTATATGCAGTCTAATCAGCATTCAAGTAGCCAAGCAAAATACATTTCCAAGTGTTTAAGAACCCATAAAGTTTACTGCCCCACATAAGTCCTCCTTGAAGCAGTTACTCAGGCTGTATTTCCACAGAATGAAAAACGAATCAAAGAAATAGAATGAGCAGAGTAATGATATGAGTGAAAAAATAATGAAGTTTAGGCCGGGCGCGGTGGCTCACGCCTGTAATCCCAGCACTTTGGGAGGCCGAGGCGGGCGGATCACAAGGTCAGGAGATCGAGACCATGGTGAAACCCCGTCTCTACTAAAAATAGAAAAAAATTAGCCGGCGCCTGTAGTCCCAGCTACTCGGGAGGCTGAGGCAGGAGAATGGCGTGAACCCGGGAGGCGGAGCTTGCAGTGAGCCAAGATTGCGCCACTGCACTCCAGCATGGGCGACAGAGCGAGACTCCGTCTCAAAAAAAAAAAAAAAATGAAGTTTATAGTTGTGAGTTTTGAACAAGGACATTATAAAGTTTATATAAAATCTACATAATTGTTAAGGGGAAAATGTACAAAACCTTAATGACAATTTGGAAGTAATATTTTTTGTTACCTCAGCAAGGTAGGAAGTGAGGTGGTAGAAGAATTAGAAACATAAAACCACGCTAAGGTTCTTCTCTTGTTTGGGGATAAGAATAGATACTGTTTAATTCTGTACATAACTAAGGGAAAAGTGTGTATAAATATAAATGTTAAATACTTAAAGGTCAATCACTAAAAAAATAGAAATGGAATGTATACATTCCAAACCACTAGAGGAAAAAGTAGATAAAGAAAACTTAGCAATTCAGCAAAAGGAAGGTAAAGCAAAAGTTGAAAAATAAATAAATAAAACATGGAAATTAGAATAATAAAAGGAGATGGCAGGAATAAGAACAAAGATAATTACTAAACTTATTGAGCTAAAGTTCACTATTAAAAGATAGATACTCTGATGCTGACTTTAAAAAATCTAGCTCTAGCCTGTTTGTAACAGGTATAGTAAAACAAAATGACCTAAAGAAAATAAAAGGATGGAAAAATGAATACCATGTAAGGCTCACAATGTAGATGTAATAATAGCAGTAGCAGAAGAAATAGAATTCCAGGTGAAAGGCATTAAACAAGACAGAGAGGGATTTTATACTGATAAAGGGTATAATCCATCAAAAACATGTAACGGTCATAAAACTACATGAGCCTAACAATATAGTTTGGAAATGTATCAATTACATATTGATAGAAGTATAAGGAGAACACACACACACACACACACACACACACACACACACAGTGGAAGATTTAATACAGGTAGTAGAGCATGACAGATCAAATAGACCAAAATAGAAAAAAGGGTAAAGAATATCTAAGTAATACAAGTAACAGACTTGATCTTATAGATTTATACTCAATAAATGGCCAAAAAACCACATTCTTTTTAAACACCCCAGAAACATTCACAACAATTAGCCAACATTTAAGTCACAAAGAATTTAACAAATTCTAAAACTGCTCTTACTTTGATATAGCAAAATTAGAAATTAGCCATAAAAACAATAACCTCTCCAAAATCTACTTAAAATTTTGGCACTCTTCTTAGTGACTCAAAGCTGAAACTACCATCTGCAGTCATGTGCCACATGATGACATTTCAGCCAATGACAGTCTGCCTAAAATTACAATGGAGCTGAAAAATTCCTATCACCCAGTGACGCGATACATCATCACCCAGCGCAGTGCCTCACTCAGGTGTTCGTGGTGCTGCCAGTCGTATGAAAGTATAGCTTGGCCGGGCGCGGTGGCTCACGCCTGTAATCCCAGCACTTGGGGAGGCCAAGGCAGGCAAACTACCTGAAGTCAGGAGTTCGAGACCAGCTTGGCCAACAGGGTGAAAACCCATCTCTATTAAAAATATAAAATTAGACCGGGCGCGGTGGCTCAAGCCTGTAATCCCAGCACTTTGGGAGGCCGAGACAGGCAGATCACGAGGTCAGGAGATCGAGACTATCCTGGCTAACATGGTGAAACCCCGTCTCTACTAAAAAAATAATAAAAAAACTAGCCGGGCGAGGTGGCGGGTGCCTGTAGTCCCAGCTACTCGGGAGGCTGAGGCAGGAAAATGGCGTAAGCCCGGGAGGCGGAGCTTGCAGTGAGCTGAGATCCAGCCACTGCACTCCAGCCTGGGCGACAGAGCGAGACTCTGTCTCAAAAAAAAAAAAAAAAGTATAGCTTATACAATTATGTACAGTACATAATATTTGATAATGAGAATAAAGGACTGTGTCACCGGTTTATATATTTACTGCACTATACTTTTATCATTATTTTGCAGTGTACTGCTTCTACTTATTTTTTTTAAGTTAACCGTAAAACAGCCTTAGGCAGGTCCTGCAGGAGGTATTCCAGAAGAAAGCATTGTTATCATAGGAGATGACAGCTCCATGTGTGTTACTGTCCCGGAAGACCTTCCAATGGGACAAGATGTGGGGGTGGAAGACAGTGATACTGATGGTCCTGACCCTGTGTAGGCCTAGGCTAATGTGTGGGTTTGTGTCTTAGCTTTTAACAAAAAACAGAAAAAAAAAGGTTAATAGAAAAAAAAAACAAAATAAGGATATAAAGAAAAATATTTTGTACAGCTGTACAATGTGTGTTTTAAGTTGCGTTATTACAGAAGAGTCCAAAAGTTAAAAAAATTAAAAAGTTTATAAAGTAAAAATGTTACATTAACCTGAAGTTAATTTATTACTGAAGAAAGAAAAGTAGTTTTTATAAATGTGTGTAGCCTAAGTGTATAGTGTTTCTAGTCTCCAGTGGTGTACGGCAGTGTGCGGTCATGTCCTAGGCCTTCACATTCACTCACCACTCACTCACTGCTCCACCCAGAACAACTTTCAGTCCTGCAAGCTCCATTCATGGTATGCGCCCCCTACAGGTGCACCATCTTTGAATCTTTTTTACTGTGCCTATTTTACTACTCCTTCTCAGTGTTTAGGTATGTTTAGATACACAAATACTTACCATTGTGTTCCGGTTGCCTGCAATATTCGGTACAGTCACATGCTGTATAGGCTTGAAGCCTAGGAGCAGTGGGCTGTGCCGTAGAGCTGAGGTGTGTAATAGCTATGGCATCTAGGTTTGTGTGAATCCACTGTATGCTGTTTGCACAACAACAGAATTGCCTAACCGTGCATCTCCCCATTGTTAAGTGCACAGGACTGTACTTAGAAACGAGAGCCAGAGCACCATATCTGAAATGTATGAGATGCATCAATCGACACCAAAGAAAAAAATTCAGAGCCTAAAATTTATTTATATTTATTTAAAAAGATGTATATTAAATAAGCCAAAAGATGAGGGAAAGAATAGTAAAATATCCCAGAATATGAAGGAATGCATTTTTTAAAGTAAAAGCATAAATTAATAAATTATGGATTTTATCAATAAACCCTAAAGCTGATCCTTTGAAAAGACCGATAAACAGACAAAGCATCAAATCCAATTTAAAAAAAAAAACAACAACATCAGGAATGCAAAAAGCAACGTAATTACAGGTGTGGAAGTGATTTTTAGAATGATAAGAGAATCTCATGCCTCTGTTTGGTGGCACCTCAGAGGTGATCAGCTGCTTCAAGATGAAGCACAAGGTCTCCTTCTCAGCCAGTGGCTGCCAGAAACTCGTTGAAGTGGACAGTGGATGCAAACCAGACCTTTTATGAGAAGCATATGGCCTCAGAAGTCGCCGGTGCCACTCTGGGTGAAGAATGGAAGGCTTACGAGGGTCAGATCACCGGTGCAAATGGCCCGTGAGGTTTCCCTGTGAAGGAGTGTGTCCTGACCTGTGGTTGTGTCCACCTGCTACTGCATGTGGGGCGTGTTCTGTTACAGACCAAGGGGAACTGCAGAAGGAAAACACAGATGGCTCAGGGTTGCATTGTGAGTGCCAATCTGACTTCTTAATTTGGTTTTTGTAAAAAAAGATAGGGGAGAGAGAAGACTAGACTGACTGATACTACTGTGCCTTCTCACCTGAGGCCCAAAAGAGATGGCACAGTCTAATAACTTTTCATTCCGTGTAAAGATGATGTCCACCAGTGAGTAAGCCCCTAAACAAAGGATATCAGGAACCTAGAACCAAAGCACCCAAGACTCGGCATCTTCTTACTCCATGTGTCCTGCAACACAAATGCTGACATATTGCTCTGAAGAAACAGGACACTAAAATAAAAATAAAAATAAGTAAGGCTGGGCGCGGTGGCTCACACCTGTAATCCCAGCACTTTGGGAGGCTGAGGCAGGTGGATCATGAGGTCAGGAGTTCGAGACCAGCCTGGCCAAGACGGTGAAACCTGTCTCTACTAAAAATACAAAAATTAGCCAGGCGCAGTGGCAGGCATCTGTAATCCCAGCTACTCGGGAGGCTGAGGCAGGAGAATCGCTTGAACCTGGGAGGTGGAGGTTGCGGTGAGCTGAGATTGTGCCACTGCACTCCAGCCTCGGTGACAGAGCAAGACTCTGTCTCCAAATAAATAAATAAATATAAGGAAGAGGTTAAACAATATGCTGAACTTTTGGCCAAGAGAATGAAGGAGACCAAAGAAAAATGCCAGGAACAGATTTCCAAGACATGGAGGCTATGTTCACTGGGAGCTTCTGAGTCTATCAAAAATAAGATTTTCACCAGGCATGGCAGCTCACACCTGTAATCCCAACAATTTGGGAGGCTGAGGTGGAAGGATCAATTAAGACCAGGAGTATGAGACCAGCCTGGGCAACATAGCAAAACCCCATCTGTAAGAATAAAAATAAAAATATTAGCCAGGTGTGGTGCCATGTGCCTGTAGTCCCAGCTACTTGAGAATCTGTGGCGGGAGGATCACTTGGGCCCAGGAGTTTGAGGTTACAGTGAGCTAAGATGGCTCCACTGCACTGTAGCCTGGGTGACGAAGTGATATCCCATCTCTAAACACATACACACACACACAAGATTTTTCTAAGAGTAGCAGACGAATAATATCAGACTTCAAAAAAGAAGACAGAGAACATCATGAACAAATTTGTGCCAATCTATTTGAAAACCTGAATGAAGCAGATGCTTTTATGTAGAAAATAAGAATTATAAAATTACCTTAAGAATTAAAAAAAAAAAAACTACAACAGAAATTGAAAAGGTAGTCAAAAATTTAGCCTTTGAAAAGGCCCAAGATTCAATATTTTTATTTGTGAGGTCTACCAGACTATCAAGGAGTGGATCATTCCATTGTTATATAAACTTTCCAGGAACAGAAAGTTGTAGAAAACCTCTTCACTCATCCCATAAGACTAACACAAAGCTAATGCCAATAAGAAAAACATAAAAAAGCAAGCAGTTATAAATATGAAAATATGTACACATGACTGCCATTGTTTGCAGATGACAGGCTAATTCAAGTAGAAAATCTATGCAAATTAACTAAAAACCTTTTATGACAATAGAATTAATAAAGTGGAAGATTAAAAGATTAACAAAGAAAAATAATTGTTTTCCTGTGCTGGCAATAACTAATTAGTAAATGTAATAGATAAGATATTATGCTGTCACTTTTTCAATATTATTATTTTATAACTCTTACCCAATAAAATAAGACAAGAAAAATAAAGGATGAGAATTGGAGAAACAAAATTAAATGCCAAAAAAGTTGATTGCCTGTGTGTATATACAAGAAAAATTACAGAAAATTGTTAAAACTAATAGGAGAGTTCAGCAAATATTCCATAATATGAAATCAATTGTATTCCCTCTATATCAGCAGCAAATGGATATAGCTTTTAAAATATAATGTTGAAACTATACCATTTTAAATGTACAACAAAATAAAAGGAAGGATATGCCACATTTCTGGCCAGGAGACTTAATATCATAAAGATGTCAGGATTCCCCAAGTTAATCGATATCCCAATGCAATTCCAATAAGACTCCCAACAGGATTACTCATAGAGCCTGGAACTGACTCTACTGTGTCTATGGAATAGAAAAGGAAACTGAATAGCCAAGACAAATGTTGAAGAACAACAGGTTGGAAGGACTCCTGCACTGTGAAAGGGCAGGACTTACCATAAGGCAACTTACTATGAAGACAACACAGTACTTCTGTACCAAGATAAACAAATAAACCTAAGGAATGGAATGGAAAGGCTAGAACACAACCTACACACCTATGGAAATACAACTTATGGCAGAAGAAATATTTCAATTAAGTAGGTAAAGATGTACTATTCAATAAATAGTATTAGTAAAATGACTTATCTATACAGAGAAAAATAAAAGCGTATTTCTACCTCATATCAAACATGAAAATAAATTTCAGGTTAGTAAGTTATTGTGAAAAACAAAACTTTAGAACCTTTAGAAGAACATAGAAAAGAATGTCTTTATGACCTAAAATAGAGAATGATTTTTTAAACAAGATGCAAAAAGCACAAAACATAGAGGAAAAACTGTAAATTTGACCTCATTGAAATACGTAACTTAGATCGTAAATAATGCCAGAGATAAGCCACAAATTGGAAGAAGCTATTTCTGATGCATATAACTAACAAAGGATTAAGAATAGACATGAAACCACCATGAGACACCACCTTACTCCTGCAAGAATGGCTGTAATTTAAAAAATAAAAAATAATAGATGTTGGTATGGATGTGGTGAAAAGGGAACACTTTTACCCTGCCGGTGGGAATGTAAACTAATACAACTACTGTGGAAAACAGTATAGAGATTCCTTAAAGAAGTAAAAGTAGAACTACCATTCCCTCCAGCAATCCCACTCCTGGGTATCTACCCAAAGGGGAAGAAGTCATTATATGAAAGACACACAGGCACACACACGTTTATAGCAGCACCATTTGCAAAATGATGTAATGGACTTTGGGGACTCGAGGAAGGGTGGGAGGATGGTCAGGGATAAAAGGCTATTGCTTGGGTGATGGGTGCACCAAAATCTCAGAAATCACCACTAAAGAACTTGTCCGTGCAAGCAAAAACCACCTGTTCCCCAAAAACTATTGAAAAATTTTAAAAAGAATAGAGAATAGAATATCTTAAGCACCCCAGAATCGAACAAGAAGACATCCTGAATCAAACAAGCAAAAACATGAACATGCAATTTAATGGAAGATAAAATCTAAATTCTCAACCCACTAATCATTTTATAACCAAATTAAAACAGCAATGACATATTATCTCACACGAATTATACGAGCATCATTTAAAACAATTCACTAATGAACAGATGAGTTTGTAGTGTCATTTCTCCTACACTGGTAATAGGAGTCTAAGTTGGACAAACCCTTCGAGTTCAAGGAATATCTAGTAAAAATGAAGACACGTGTACTTTAACTGGCAATTCCACTTCTAAGTGGATACCCAAGATATAAATCTGCACGTTTATTGCAGTGTTTTTTGTACTAGTAAAAGAAAAAAGTGAAAAACCTAAATATTCTTTAACAGGACGGTGGATTTTTTTACGGTAAGTTCATAGAGCATACTCCTATACAGCAGTTAAGGTGAATGAACTGGAACTAAAATACATCCAAAAGGCTAAGTCTCAAAAACATCATGTGGATTGCAAAAACAGCAAGTTTTCGGAAAAGGTGCAGTTTGTTACTGTGTATATAAAATGTAAAATCTTCAAAATAATGCCATGTGTTTGCATATTTAGCGAACATATCAGAGCATTCGGGGAATGATGAACATCAAGTTCATTTTAGTGATTCCCTCTGGGGAAGGAGGAAAGGGACAAGTGGGGAGGATGCAGAGGGCCCTCCTTGACATCTGTGGGATGGGCTGCATGGATGTGGCTCTCCCTCCCCCGTAGGTGTGCCACCGGGGAGGCCTGGCAGGACATCATGCTGGCCTGCATGCCAGGCAAGAAGTGTGCCCCGGAGTCCGAGCCCGGCAACAGCACGGAGGGTGAGACACCCTGTGGCAGCAGCTTTGCCGTCTTCTACTTCATCAGCTTCTACATGCTCTGTGCCTTCCTGGTAAGCCAAGGGGGAACTCAACAGCCAGCAGCCATGAGTGCCCAGTTCCAGGGCAGCCTGAACCCTCCATCTCTGCAGCTCATGGTCAGGGCAACCCCATCAGAGGAGCTGGCTTGGGAAGACTAAGTTGGCAGGAGTGTCCAGCCACATGGAGAGAAAGGCCGAAAGCCCTGGGCCAGAGTGAGCTCCACCAGCATCTTGCTTGTCCATTCTTGGCTCTTGTCACGCTGGCATTGTCCCAGAGGACACAGGGGACATGTGGAGGCCTAGAAAGAACTATACTTTTTTGGCATCTTTCTGAGGAGTGAGGAAAAGGGGATAAAGTCCCCCTCTGTCCTGCACAGCCTTGCCCAGCAGGTTAGTAGGAGGGAAGCTGTCCAGCTTGTGATGTGGGTTCATCACACACAACTCTCAGGGAAGCTGTGTCAAGTTTATGTCCAAGAGACCCAGGTTCTAAGGCTGGTAGGATGGATTACCGGTCTTTAGAAATGTTGGCTTCTGCCATCCGTGGGCCCCGGCTGGCAAGGGGGTTCCAGAGGCAGGTGTGTAGGAAGATCTTCTCCCAGCACCTCATTGTACTGTTCCCTGCAGATCATCAACCTCTTTGTAGCTGTCATCATGGACAACTTTGACTACCTGACAAGGGACTGGTCCATCCTTGGTCCCCACCACCTGGATGAGTTTAAAAGAATCTGGGCAGAGTATGACCCTGAAGCCAAGTAAGTTCCCAGAGGGAAGGCCTGATTCCCTAAGCTGAGAGAGGGTATCGCCGACCATACCTGCAGGAGGGGCTCACGGTTGGTCAGCACTGGGTGGATCAATTAGAAACACCAAACTGCATCAAACCCCGGGGTTTGCCAGCAGGAGGAGGCCTGGCACCTTCAATTAAGTCAAGAATATATCTACTAGGCTGGGTGCGGTGGCTCACGCCTGGAATCCCAGCACTTTGGGAGGCTGAGATGGGTGAATCACTTGAGGCCAGGAGTTCAAGACCAGCCTGGCCAACATGGTAAACCCCCATCTCTACTAAAAATACAAAAATCAGCCAGACATGGTGGCACATGCCTATAATCCCAGCTACTCGGGAGGCCAAGGCACGAGAATTGCTTGAATCCGGGAGGCGGAGGTTGCAGCGAGCTGAGATTGCACTACTGCACTCCAGCCTGGGCAACAAAGCAAGACTCCATCTAAAAAAAAAAAAAAGAAAAGAAAGAAAAGAATATATCTACTACATTCAGTTGAATGGAAGGACAGGAAATTCTAGTATCAGGAATAACTAGTTAAGTGTTCAAGTTAGGATACACAGGGCTGGGGAAAATCTTGACTCCATTCCTGCTTCTGGTCTAAAGATCAATCACATTCGGCTGACCCTCAGTAAATACCTTTTGGTCAGAAGGTTAGTTCATTCAGTCAGCAAGTATGTATTGAGAATTCCGTTGCACTGCTAAAATCCCTTCCACTTTGAACATAGCATGGGCAGAAAAGTATTCATTAAAACCTAAACACGTGTATATGTATATTGGTTTGGGGCTGTGCCATGCAATTCTGCAGCTCTGCACTGAGTGTGACTAATAGAGCCACCACACAGTGCCGTGTTGCCCATGTGAGTGGGCCCCACCCCTCAGGTGCATGCGTCCTGAGCTGCTGGCAGAGACCATGGCTCTCTGATACCCTGTCCCTCCCCTCCTTCCTCTTCTAGGGGTCGTATCAAACACCTGGATGTGGTGACCCTCCTCCGGCGGATTCAGCCCCCACTAGGTTTTGGGAAGCTGTGCCCTCACCGAGTGGCTTGCAAAGTAAGAGATAACCGGGTTCATGGGAGGAAGAGGGAAAATAGGGGAGGCGAAGTGCCCATTTCTTGTGATCCTTTAAGGGAATGAACATACTAGTTTATGTGCCTAAAGATTACATTTTAAGGATCCTTCCAGCTCTAAATTCTCAGACTCTATAAGGGAATAAAGGAGTGAATGCCTCCTGTCCCAGCGAGCCAGGGATCCAGTCCTGGATAAAGGACTTTTTCAGCCCGTTCCACTGCACCATCCAGGCATCCTGGGGTGGGAGACTCCCCAGCCTAGGCTAGAGGGGTTAGGCGTTCTTTTCCTGGAGGTGGAGGGCAATTAGAAAGCCCAGGCATTGACTTCAGGGGTCTGCGAGTCTTAAAATTGTACATAAAATCACTAAAATACAAAGTGTCCCAGGGGAGGATCTCTCACTTTCCTTGGATTCCTTAGTGAGACCATGACCCCAAAAAAAGAAAGTGTCATTTCCATCTCTCCCCTCCTCTCTTCTGTGGCCATTCTGCACTCCTTGTTGGGGCAGTAATGAGCTGACAGAGAGGTGGGCGAAGGGAGACCAGAGGGCTGGAGAGAGGAGGAAACTCAGATGGCAGGAATATTCGGCTCTGTGAGAATCCACTCATGGAAAACGCAGATTGAGGGAACACAGAACCTTCTACTTGTGCTCTGTTTACTGAGTTTCTTCTCATTTGTGCCTCTACTTTACTCCAAAAAAAAAAAAAAAAAAAATTTTAAGAGATTTCCAAGGATATAGAAAATATCAGAAAAAAAGGAGTATAAAATAAATGCAAGGTACAAACACCATGCAAGGTGAGGGTGGGCAGGGGTGCAGCCTGGAGGGGGCTAAGGTGCATCCGTTGTGGCCTCCGGATGGGCCTGGGCAGGCTGAGGCCTGGGTGCAAAACTTTCCAGTGGCCACGATCCAGTTCACACCATCCATGAGACTCACCAAGATCTGGTCACTCAGGAAAAGTGTAACCCTTCTAGACACTGAGATTAGCAGGAGGTCACCGTGTGAGCTGACGAATAGCCCCCTTGAGCATGCCCTCGGCATGGATGCCGTGGTGAGCTTCACACCGCGCTTGCTCATCGTGACCCAGTGCATGCTGAAGGCCCCACACCAGAGCTCAGTGCCAGGGAAGCCTGTTCTGGGGGTGTGCTAGGAAAGAAGAGGGCAAGACAGCACTATCCAGTGTCAGCAGGCTTCTGCTCCAGCTTGATGCAGAAGCGTATTTGGCAATACACAGAGAGGACATGTAGCATCTCCTGCAGTCAAAACTCCTGTGATCCCTTCTCTTCTCTGGGCTGTGGGTGAATGCTGCCTGGCAGGTGGGCTCCCAGCATGTGCTGGCGTGCAGCCGGTCTCTGCTGCCCCTGGAGAGCGCACCTGCACGCCTGAGCAGACTTTCGAGCAGGGCGCAAGGTTGGGTGGCCTTCACATCGTTCTGTGGAAGTGAAGGTCTAATGAGGACAAATGTCATACCTCTCCCACTCTGTGAGGAGAGTCACAAGTGGTTGTGGCAAAGGCAAGATTCTCCCCGGAATGCTTCAGGGATCATTCACTCGCTGTCCACTCCAACAACACCCACACAAGCTGCGTGTCTCCCCCAGCATCCTCTGTGTTAGGCCATCCTTGCACTGCTATAAAGAAATACCCAAGACTGGGTGATTTATAAGAAAACAGGTTTAATTGGCCCACAGTTCAGCAGGCTGTACAGGAAGCTTGGCACTAGCATTCTGCTTCTGGGGAGGCCTCAGAAAGCTTCCAATCATGGTGGAAGGCAAAGGGGAGGCAGGTGCCTCACATGGAGAGACAGGGAACAAGAGAGAAGGGGGACGGACCACACACTTAAACAGATCTCATGAGAACCCACTCACCAAGGGGATGGCACCAAACCGTTTATGAGAAATCCACCCCATGATGCAATCACCTTCCATCAGGCCCCACCTCCAATTCTGGGGATTACAGTTCAACATGAGATTTGGGCGGGGACACAGATCCAAACCATATCACTCTGCCACGGTGTTCTGTGGTCCCCTAAGCACCACCTGCCGTCATCACCGGCTTTGCTCCCCTTCCCCTGCAGCGCCTGGTCTCCATGAACATGCCTCTGAACAGCGACGGGACGGTCATGTTCAATGCCACCCTGTTTGCCCTGGTCAGGACAGCTCTGAGGATCAAAACAGAAGGTAAGGGCACCCGTGGGCACTGGGAGAGACACTCAGAAGGTCTAGCAGACAATCAGAGAGGAGCTTGGCAGCCTGCACAGTGCTCGAGGGACCTTCCTGCCCCAGACAGCATCCAAGCGGGGATACAGGGGTGACCTGCGTTCCAGGACATCACAGGGCCCCAGCCTGCTCATGACTTATTTGCTTCCTGAATGGTCTCCCTGCCTCTAGCTCAGGGGTATCCAATCTTTTGGCTTCTCTGGGCCACATTGGAAGAAGAATTGTCTTGGGCCACACATAAAATACACTAATGATAGCTGATGAACTAAAAAAAAAAAAAATCACAAAATACTCAATGTTTTAAGAAAGTTTACAAATATGTGTTGGGCCACATTCAAAGCTGTCCTGGGCCGCATGTGGCCCGTGGGCTGCAGGTTGGACCAGCCTACTCCGGCTTATTCATTTTGAACTCTCGCTTTCCATGAAACTCTGGGACTCATTCTGGTGGCATCTTAAAAGTCAGAGGGTATAGCTCACAAAACAGGAGACGGGTGTTAGCTGAAGCAGGACCAACCCCTGTCTAAAAGGACTTAACACTGGCTACAGGTGGATGTCTCAAATGCTCAACTCATTAAATTAATAGGACTGTGCTGGGAAGACATGTGTGGGAAAGGGGACATAGTGACAAGTGGTGGCCGTGGTGGAGGTCATCGCACACACTGTGTGGGCTGAGCCTGGCTCAAGGCTCTCAGCCAGCGGACAGGTGAGGATTCAGACCTCACCGGTGCCACCTAGTCAAACCGGGCTCCCTCAGGGCTGTGTCCACCTGGAGGGGCCCTTCTAGTTTTCACGAGGCACCCTAAGGGCTAGCAGCAGCCTGAGCGAGATAATCTGCTCACTTTATGATGGATAAGAGTTTGTGAACCACTGTAGGAAAGGCTGTATTAAATACACCTAAGAAGATGCCATTTCTCTCCAAGCGTGTCCAGCCTTGGAGTGTCTAGTGTTTCCTAGAGCGTGGTCAAAAGACCACCTGCTGCAGAATCAGCTTTGGACACCCGTTTAAGCTACAGAGTCCCAGGCACCCACGCAGATCTGATGACGCCAAATCCCCGAGCATGGGGCCCAGAAATCTGCATTTTGAACCAGCTACAGAGATGATTCAAACCCACTGGTGTAGTAATTACAGAAAACACAGATGAGACAAGCAGTATGTTTCCTTCCCCTTCCTACACTTCCAGCTTAAAGCTCAGGCTGTCTGTCAGTGTGTTCCTCTGGGGCAACAGAAGGAGCCCTTGGCAGGGAGATGGGAGACTCGAATCTAAATCCCTGCTCTCTCACTAATGACATGAGTATGAGCCATTTACTCTGTCTCTACTTCAGTTGCTTCGTTGGTAGACTAGAGAAAGGTGATGACATCTGGGAATTTAATTCATTGAATAACCCAGACATGGACCTTCTCTCAGTTAGATCCTTCAGAAAAAATAACAGAAACATTTGAAATGAAGTGAAACAAGAACCAGTCCACCAAGACAGAAATCAAAATAATTAGCTGATTTTTAAAAAAATAAAAATAGGAGCCAGGCATGGTGGCTCACGCCTGTAATCCCAGCACTTTGGGAAGCCGAGGCAGGTGGATCAGCTGAGGTCAGGAGTTCCAGACTAGCCCGGCCAACATGGTAAAACCCCATCTCTACTAAAAATACCAAAAATTAGCCAGGCATGGTGGTAGGCACCCGTAATCCCAGCTACTTAGGAGGCTGAGGCAGGAGAATAGCTTAAACCTGGGAGGCAGAGGTTGCAGTGAGCTGAGATCACACCACTGCACTCCAGCCTGGGCGACAGAGTGAGACTCCATCTGAAAAAATAAAATAAAATAAAAATAGGACAAGTTCCGCTACTAAACTGAAAAAAAAAAGCAAAGGCTAAAAAAATACACCATCAGTAGCCAATGCAATCACTCAATCTGAAATGGGTGTAAATAGGCCTATTTCTGACTACCAGAAAACAAAAACACACTTTTTTTTTTTAAATGGATCTTACTCTGTCACCTGGAGTGGCTGGAGTGGAGTGGCGCAATCTCAGCCTCCTGCAACCTCCAACTCCCTGGTTCAAGCCATTCTCCTTCCTCAGCCTCCTGAGTAGCTAGGATTACAGGCATGCATCACCACACCCAGCTAATTTTTGTATTTTTAATAGAGACAGGGTTTCACCATGTTGACCAGGATGGTCTCAATCTCCTGACCTCGTGATCTGCCTGACTGGGCCTCCCAAAGTGCTGGGATTACAGGCATGAGCCACCGCGCCCGGCCAAAACACACATTTAATTCACACATATATGTGTATAACAAGGAAGAAAACTAGGAAGAACATGTGTTCATATGTTAACATTGATTATCATGAGTAGAAAGATCAGCAGTGACATCTACCTTACTCCTTTAGTTTTTTTACTTTCCAAATTTTCTGCAAGGAGTGTTACTACCCTATGTTCCGAGGGAAGAAGAGGCGATATAAATGACTGCCAGGAGGAATATGCTGTAATACTTAAAGCTTAATATAAATTGAGGGTGTAAGATTTTGTTCCCTAGAGGAACAAAAGACAGGCAGGTATGGAAGCAAGGATTCGGCAAGGCCGAAGGTTCACTGTCAAAGCAAGCCACCTGCCAACTACGGAAGACCAATAGCTAGTAACAATGCGAAAGACTGATCAATCAAATGCAGAGACCCAATTCTGAGGAAATAAGAGTTCCAGAGAAAAGGGGAGAAGCCAGCCATGTGGGAACTACAATCATGTCAAGAATTAAAGACTATCTTTTAAACACAAAGACGTTTCAGAACAGCTACCAAAGGGCCCGTAATGCCCCCACCGAAGGGTGAGCCTTCATCAGACACGGGCCCTCCACAATCTTGTTAAAATCTTAAGAAAGGAAGACAAAGTCACGTCTTAGAAACAACTAGAAAGAAATGGGAGAAGGCACCTACATTTGTGAAGATAAGGCTGGCATCAGTCCTCACCATTCAGACATCTCAGCCTGGAAGGAATTGGGGAGAAATTAACACCTACCTCAGAGAACCAGAGCTCTCATCCCATGTCCAGCACCAAGCCAAACAAGCTTTTCTCTTGGAACATAGAAGGAAGATATTGAAAAATACTCAGATGACATGAAACAATTGTCGGTGAACTTCCACAACTACATAGACCGTCATGAGAATAAATTAAGGCTGATTAAAAAAAATGAAAGGTCCTTTTGGAAGCTATGTTAATTTCTTTTTTTTTTTTTTTTTTTTTTTTTTTTTTTTTTTTTTTTTTTTTTGAGACAGAGTCTCGCTCTGTCGCCCAGGCTGGAATGCAGTGGCCGGATCTCAGCTCACTGCAAGCTCCGCCTCCCGGGTTTACGCCATTCTCCTGCCTCAGCCTCCCGAGTAGCTGGGACTACAGGCGCCCGCCACCTCGCCCAGCTAGTTTTTTGTATTTTTTAGTAGAGACGGGGTTTCACCGGGTTAGCCAGGATGGTCTCGATCTCTTGACCTCGTGATCCGCCCGTCTCGGCCTCCCAAAGTGCTAGGATTACAGGCTTGAGCCACCGTGCCCGGCCCAGCTATGTTAATTTCTTAGGTCTGCTGTAACAAATGATCACAAACTGGGCAGCTTGAAACAAGAGAAAGTTCTCTCAGTTTAGGAGGCCAGAGGTCTAAAACTAAGGTGTCAGGAGGATTGGTTCTTTCAGGAGGCTGTGGGGAGAATCTGTTCCACCCTTTCTCCAGCTTCTGAGGGCTGTGGACGATGCCTGGTGTGCACTAGCTCACGGCAGCATCACGCCATCTGTGCCTCCATCTTCACATAGCCTCCAGGGTCTTGGTTCCTCTCCTTATAAGGACACCAGCCACATTGGACTTAGGGCCCACCCTCATCCAGAATGGCCTCATCTTAACTAATTACACTGGTGAAAATCCTGTTTCCAACGAAGGCCACACTCTGAGGTTCTAAGCAGACATGAATTTTGGGAGGACACCATTCAGCCCAGTCCCGAAGCCAAGTATATTTGAATACCGTGTGTGTTAGGATCTTGTGTGTGTGTTAGGATCTTGTACTGCGTGTGTCAGAAACCTCCAGCTACCTCTCCCGTGAAGGGGATTGATCGCCGGGAGTCGTCCCCTGCCTTCAGGTCCTGTTTGGATCTGGCATTCAGGGAGCTTGGGATTCCGTCAGTCCCTCTCCTGCCACCTCTGCATGCTCTGCCCTGTGGCCCCGGAAGTGGATTTGAACCCAGGCAGTCTGACACGAGAGCCCTCCACCACGATACTGAACCGCCAGTCCTGTGCAAGAGCAGTAAACATCCCATGTTGGCTTCCTATTCTGCAAAGCAAATCACTACAAGCTTTTCAGCTTAAAAAGATACCCTGTTGCCGGGCACGGTGGCTCATGCCTGTAATCCTAGCACTTTGGGAGGCCGAGGCGGGCGGATCACCTGAGGTCGGGAGTTTGAGAACAGCCTAACATGGAGAAACCCTATCTCTACTAAAAATACAAAATTAGCTGGGCGTGGTGGTGCATGCCTGTAATCCCAGCTACTCGGGAGGCTGAGGCAGGAGAATTGCTTGAACCCAGGAGGTGGAGGTTGCAGTGAGCCGAGATCGTGCCATTGCGCTCCAGGCAGGGCAACAAGAGCAAAATTCGGTCTTCAAAAAAAAAAAAAAAAAAGATACCCCGTTATTAGCTCATGGTTTTGCAGGTCAGAAGTCCAGCAGTGGTGAAGCTGGGCTCTCATAAGGCACATCCAGGATATTGATCAGGCCATGGTCTCTTCTGGAGGCTCTGGGGGAGATCACGTTGTTGATGGGATTCATCCGTTGCAATTGTAGGTCTGAGGTCCCCACTTTCCTGCTGGTTGACAGCTGGGGACCCCCTCAGCTCCTAGAAGCAGCCTCTCTAAGTTCAGCCCACACGAGTGTTTGCTTTCTTCCAGGCCAGCTGGAGAGGACTCTGCTTGTAAAGGGCTCGTGACTAGGTCAGGTCCTCCTAACCTCCCTGTCTTAGGTCATGGGTGCCGTGTGCCATATAATCTAATCTCAGGAGTAAAATCTCTGATGGTTAGGGGCCCAGGGGTTTGGCAACGTGTATACTCTGGTGAGGAGCATCTTAGAATCCTGTCCCCCACGTCTGCCCTTACAGCTGTAAGGAGGCTCTGCTTTCCTTTTTCACCACTGTAAGGCTGGGACCCCAGAGGCTGCACAGGGCAGGCATCTAAGTAGGGCAACTCAGGACAGAGCCCTCATTGACAGATGTACCCTCCTATCGTCCATGTTCCCTGTGGCTGCCCAACGAGTTCCATGAGAAATGCCACCCATGGGGACCCCCTACTGCCCGTGGCGGGGCCATACGTGTTCCAGCTGCTGAGCGCATGGCCGCCATTGTTCCTGCCCAGGCGCTGGGCTCAGTCCACAAGGAAGAGCACTGAGTGCCGGAGGAGGGGCCCCCTGGCTGGCCTGAGCCACAGGCAGGGGGAAGGGGAGAGGAATGGCATTGGACAGGGCACGAGAGGGAAGGGGGAAGGAAGGAAGGTGGAGAGAGGAAGGGGAAGAGGAAGGAGGTAGAAAACGGGAAGACTGGGGAGAAGTGAAGCCAGCGAGAAAGAAACTGATGTGTCAGGTTGCGTGGGGCAGACGCCACCATCTGTGGCTTCCTACCTTACGCAGAGGGACCCAGCCCATCAGAGGCCCACCAAGGGGCTGAGGATCCTTTCCGCCCTGCAGGGAACCTCGAACAGGCCAATGAGGAGCTGCGGGCCATCATCAAGAAGATCTGGAAGCGGACCAGCATGAAGCTGCTGGACCAGGTGGTGCCTCCTGCAGGCGGTGAGTGCTCCCTGGACCCCGCACCTTGGCCACAACCTGGCCGTGCCTTCCTCGGCCTGCCTCTCCTCCAACGGTGGCACCCTTAGAATGTGGAAGCATCCCCTGAGACTTGCTTCCTGAGTCCCCTAGGCTTGCTGGAGTTCTGCCTTCAGACCCTTCCTGCGGGACTCAGAGGCCCTGTTGGTTAGAAGGGACGCAGGTGCAATGCCCTGCACAAACTCAGAAACAGAATGTCAGGCTGGAAATCTGGTGCAACCCTGCTTTTTACATGGGGTAACAGGCGAGTCCCTGATGCTTAGGGGTTTGGCAGAACATCTAAGGAAACTCCACAAAGTGTAGGTTTCCCATAAACCTATTGCTGTAGGATTGCTCTAAGGCCCTGAAAGGAGAATCCCCTGAGATTCCTCCCGTCTTGGATGGAATTCTTTTTGTTCTTCCAAGAGCAGTGTTTCTTGACCCTGTCAAGCTCCAAATCCCTTTTTATAGCAAAGGGTTTATACTGCCTTTACTATGACCCCGAATGAAAATTATAGATAATATAACTTTCCTATACATATAATTTCCAAAATATTAATATAATGCCTTCACTCTAACATAAAATCTATTAAAAGCAGATATTTCCAATATGTAAATACTCAGGCATAACTATACCAGAAGGTACATTTAACTGATGAGATCTTCTCATGTACACACAACACAGGAAGTAAGACAATTGGGTTCACAGGAAGTAAGACAATACTGAATACTGTCAACACTTTGTATCTGTCATTTTGAAATAAGGGGTAAATCAGTGTATTAAATAACTGTGTGTATAAATAGCCCCCCACACATAAACACACACATGTACTTACACGTATGCAGAATAACCATGACATGACACTTACAGTGAGTGACCCAGACACCGCAAAGAGCATCGCCATCAGGAATCCAGTTTTCCAAAACGCGAACCTCTCTCAGCCAAGTTTAAACACTCCAAGGTATAGTTTTCGTCAATTTACACAGCAGTTGTATTCCTGGAAATTTTTAGGTATGTTAAAACCATGCAAAACAATATCCTATGTTCATTTGCAAAATGGAATTATGTTCTGAGCTCAGAGAATCCTAAGCAGAATCATGGATGTGTGGCATAAACTTGAAAGCCCTGCAGGGTGCAAAGCTGCGATTGCAGAACATGCCTGCACTTCAAGGGACAGGTCTGGAGCTGCCGAATGCCAGTGGCACCCCCACAGTACCCTGACAACTAAAAACCATCCCACACATTTACTGTGCCCTCCTTAAGAGGCGACACCACTTGTGTTAAGAACCACTTGCCAGAGTGAAAGCCAGACTTGGGCTAAGTGAAAATCTCACCAGTGCCATGTGATATTTTACATACATCATTTTATTGAATCCTGACAACATTTCTGTGAAGTTTGCTCAGGGAACTAAAGTTCTTAGAAGCTAAGTTGCTGACCCAAGGTTACCTGGAGAGTCCAGAGCAGATTCAGGATTCAAACCCAGGCCCCAGGGGACCTTGTCCCACCATGCAGTTCTTCCTTCCCGACTATGCGGGAGAGGGGACCCTGGGTTTTTCCCTCCCATGTGGAAAGGGGGTGCTTGCCAGAGAAGGGAGGGGTCATCACTGCTATGGATTTGGCTGTTTTGGAGGGACAGGTAGGAGGAGAACCCTCACCAGCCCCTAGGTCTGTCTCTTGGGCCCGTTGCATCTCTTCACAGTGAACCAGGAGGTGGACCCAAGGGGCTCCTTACCAGGCATGAAATGTTTGCTGTAGGAACTTATGGCTTCTCCACCACCAGGTTCACTCCCAGGACAGGGACTGATGATGTCACATGTAATCTTGGGTATCCAGCCCAGCAGGGGTGCAGCCAAGCCACCTGGCACAAAAACCCAATCTGGTTTGAAAGAAAAATCCAAACTTCCATGGGAAGAAAGCCGTCCTTCCAGCAGCCCCTCCCTCCAAGCTGAGCTGAACTGATTTGCACTTGGAAGAGGGGCCAATTGATGAGGGACATTTGAAGCTCTGGAATCAAATAAGAGTCAGCAAATATCAGTAAAGTTTAAAAAAAAAGTGGGAAATAATTTTGATGATAGGCTACCTTTTCCTTAAAAAAAAAAAAAAAAAAACGGGCTAAGAATATGTTTGATGATTTACATAACCAATTTGCACTAAGAATCTCCGAGAAAACACTCGAGAAACTAGATTGTCTACAGGAGGTGATGACTAGGCAGATAAGGGCTGTGGCGGGAGAGAGTTTTCACCATAAGCCTTTTTATGTATTTTTTTTTCTCTTTTTAAGCCTTGTGAATGTACTACCTCTCCAAAAAAATTAAACCTAAAAAGTTTTAGAAAGTTTTGGATGCTGAAAAAAAAAAAAATGAATGAAGTTCAACTGAATTCCCTCTTACCCCCTCTCCCCTCTCCATACGTCTCAGATGATGAGGTCACCGTTGGCAAGTTCTACGCCACATTCCTGATCCAGGAGTACTTCCGGAAATTCAAGAAGCGCAAAGAGCAGGGTCTTGTGGGCAAACCCTCCCAGAGGAACGCGCTGTCTCTGCAGGTGAGGGCCTGGGGGCGGGCCCACACTCCAGGAAGGTCCCGGTCATTGCCTCTGACCTCCAGTCAGGGTCCCAGTCCCTCCTCAGCAGGCTGGAGGCCAGGTCCCTGCAGAGGGAACCTTTCAGAGAACTCCAGACCTTTCCAAAGATGGCTGTGAGAAGGGGGTGATGTGCCCTTCCCCACCTGCCACCCACCGACTGCCCTCCATGGTCCTGCCTGCTGTCATAGCCCCCAGATCTCTCAAACACTTCACTGAGGCTCCCATGACAGCCCCTGACCCTTGGTGCCCCCTCCTAATGAGCCTTCATCCCTCCTGGATGGGCGAGTGGATTCTTCCATCAGAGGGCAGCCCAGCCCCCAGTTCACACGCAGACAAACCTTCCGGAGGGTGGACTGGCTGGGTGGAGGATGCCAGGGCCCTGGAGGGACAGGCCTTGGCCCGAGGCTATGGCTGGCTGGCGAGCTTGGAGGAAAGGGAGCACGGTCCTCACCATCCTCCCCTTGGGTTCCAGGCTGGCTTGCGCACGCTGCACGACATCGGGCCTGAGATCCGACGGGCCATCTCCGGAGACCTCACCGCTGAGGAGGAGCTGGACAAGGCCATGAAGGAGGCTGTGTCCGCTGCTTCTGAAGATGACATCTTCAGGGTGGGTGGTGCCATGGCGCACTCTCGGCCTCTATATAAAGTTCAGTTTGGAGCAAGAGGGTGGGCTGGGGTTCTGCGGGGAACGTCCAGGGGAAAGAGCTGCACCAGAGGAGAGGGCCACTTCCAGGCTCTTCCTGATTCGCTGTCTCCTCACCCCTTTGCCTTTTCCAAGCCTGACTCCATCCCATGGCAGGGCTCCGTGGAAATAGTGGCTCCCAGTGTCACTGGCTCTCAGTGAAGTGGGAAGGAGCCCCCTCCCTAAGTGAAATGTTTCCTAGGAGAAACTTCTACATTAGAAGTTACAAAGTGGTCACCCCGGGGCACATCTAATCTGCAGGCTTGTTTTGTTTAATATTTGAAAGTCTGGCACATTCAGGTCAAAATCAAGATTTCTGGCATTCCTTGGGAAAGTCAGGAGACCTGGCACTTTTGAGCTTGCATTCCCACAGGGCAGCAGAGGGCTGGAGCCTAGTGGCGGTTGCCCTTTGAGATGGAGCATAGCGTCTGTTCTCCAGATCTCGAAGACCCCTCCAGTCCTTCCCTTCCCCTCTCCTTTCCTGGAGACTGAAGCTGCCCAGCAGTTGCGATAGTGAAAATTAAAAAGGCTGTTCTGGAATGAGGGGCATTTATCACTCACTTGTGTTGCCTGCCTCACCCCGCTGGTGTTTGGTTACAAATCCTTCTGTAGCAAGGGAGAAGCTGCCAGCCATAATTGTGCAGGGCCCTGCTTACACCTCTCTCTCCCGGCCTCGGGCCCAGTTCCCAGGCTGTGGAACACACAGGGGGCAAGCTGAGCCCATCCTGCCCCTGCTCCGTCTCTTCCTCATCCTTATTCTCATCACTGGGAGCCATTCATCACTGAGCGGCCTCAGAGACATGGCATGGTGGTGACACAACCCGACAAGACCCCAGAAACCAAAGGCTCAGTCACCAAGGCCCAGGGATGTTCTGATGGTCAAGGGTTGGACCAACCTTGCAAATAGCTACTTGCCCACTTCCCCAGGACAAGGAAAAGAATACTGGGGAAAAACACTGGCTCCAGGTTTTAAATCTCTCCGAGTCCCCGAGGGGAAAAAAGACCGTCATGCAGGAAATTTTTCATATTCAAAACCATTTGGCCAACACAGCTTTTAGCTCTGTGACCACATTGGATTTCCATTTTTTTAATCTGGTTAGAATCTTCTGGTTGCTCTCTCAGCCCCCGCCCCCACGATGTGCTGGCTGCTCTTAGGGACCACCATCCTGGACGTGCCCTGGAAACTCACCCCAGCCCAGGGGCTTCACTGGAAACCTCCAGGGCAGCTTGTACCAGCGACAGCCCCTTGCTCAATCCCATCCCCACTGGTGGGTGGGTTCTCCCAGCTGCCACAGAGGGGAGCCTGGAGCCTTGAGACTCCGGGTCCCTCCCTCTCTGGAGCTGCCGGGTGTGAAGAAGGTCCTCAGGTGCTCCTGGCTCCCAGCAGGGCTGTTCCTCCCCGAAAGAAGGCAGCCTTCCCTCCCAGGCCCTGTACTTCCCTGACCTGGCTGTGGAGTCTGTTCTCTGGGAGGAGTGGGTGCTGAGGGGCTTATCCTCCACCCGCCCCTCCTTCTTGCCTACAGAGGGCCGGTGGCCTGTTTGGCAACCACGTCAGCTACTACCAAAGCGACGGCCGGAGCGCCTTCCCCCAGACCTTCACCACTCAGCGCCCGCTGCACATCAACAAGGCGGGCAGCAGCCAGGGCGACACTGAGTCGCCGTCCCACGAGAAGCTGGTGGACTCCACCTTCACCCCCAGCAGCTACTCGTCCACCGGCTCCAATGCCAACATCAACAATGCCAACAACACCGCCCTGGGTCGCCTCCCTCGCCCTGCCGGCTACCCCAGCACGGTCAGCACTGTGGAGGGCCATGGGCCCCCCTTGTCCCCTGCCATCCGGGTGCAGGAGGTGGCGTGGAAGCTCAGCTCCAAAAGGTAAGTGGGAGGCTGGCCACCCCACGTGTTGCAACCCTCAGGAGACAGTGGAGGAGACGGAGGCCTCGGTCGGCCACTTGCCCCTCAAGCTTCCAGGAGGTCACTGCCCCAGACCCCAGCAAGAGCAGGAGGCACTATGCTGTCTCCCAAGTCCTGCCCTTGATCAGACATGGCAGGCTCAGGGCAAGTCAGCAGTGTCCTGGCACCGGTTCTCCCTCTCCTCTCCCATGCTCCCTGAGTGGCCCAATGTGATCCTCAGATGTATGCGTTCTGGCTGCACAACAGAAACCATCCTGTCTGCCCTTTACCAAGTCTCTGCCCAAACCTGGCCTTTCTCCCAGCTGAGATGGGAATGGCGTTTCCATTGCTTCCCTGGAGCCCCTTAGCCAGCCTCCCGGGGAGGGCACCCCGCTGTGGGAGGCGCCGTCTGTAGCACTGGCCCATTCTGCCCAGCACAGGATCATTCCTGGAGGTCTTGACTGCACCTCTTATGCCGACTCACTCTTTTCTGCTCGTCCTCTGATCCCCTGGCCTCTAGGATGCACTGCTATGACATGCTGGATGGTGGGACTTCCCTCCCACCCTGGGCCCCCGTGGGGTTCCTCCCTGTCTGCATCAGCAGCTCCGGGGTTCCCCGGTGGGACTGAGAGAGGACACACCCTGCATGGTGCCTGGCCATGCTTAACGGTGCTGCTCTTCCAGAGTGGGACAGTGGCTCCCAGCAGGCGGCACAGCCCCCCAGCATGCCAGGTTCTTGACATGCCTGCCCTCCAGCTCAGAAAATAATAGAGAAGTGGAAGCTTCTCTCTAAACCCCTGGACAGGCCAGGCGCGGTGGCTCAAGCCTGTAATCCCAGCACTTTGGGAGGCCGAGGCGGGCGGATCACGAGGTCAGGAGATCGAGACCATCCTGGCTGACACCGTGAAACCCCGTCTCTACTAAAAAATACAAAAAAAACTAGCCGGGCGAGGTGGCGGCGCCTGTAGTCCCAGCTACTGGGGAGGCTGAGGCAGGAGAATTGCGTGAACCCGGGAGGCGGAGCCTGCAGTGAGCTGAGATCCGGCCACTGCACTCCAGCCTGGGCGGCAGAGCGAGACTCCGTCTCAAAAAAAAAAATAAAATAAATAAAAAAATAAATAAATAAACCCCTGGACAAGTGTCCATCCAAGGAGCAGGCACACCTGCCGCTGGCCTGCCCATCCCTCCAGAGGGCCCATTTTCAAGTGGCTGCATGCAAGCCCATGGGACCCAGGCATTTAATTGTGTCAGACGACAGGCCAGTTTAAAGGACCATCTCCCTGTCTGCTTTCCTTTCTGCAAGGTTGGCTGGTTTTGCCACCCAGAAGCAGCACTGGGGGTGTCCTTCAACTCATGAGGCCTGCACTGCTGCCTTCTCTGCACAGGGCAGTGTGCTCGGCACTGGATTTTAGGTGCTGGCCTGAAGGGCTGGCTTTGCATAGGAGAGGATCTAATCTAGGCATCTAGTCTTGGGGGCCTGTACCTGTTGTGGGGGCCTCATCCTTCTCTGCAACCTCACCCCCCTGCCACAGCCTTTGAGGACTCAAGTCCTGGGTCCCCACACTCCCTTCTCCCCTCTGGCCTCCTGAAGCCTCTGCTTAAAAGAGGGCTCCATGTCCGTCTTTAGCATCTCAGGGTGACTTAAATTCCCCCCTCTAAGGGCATTTTCATATGAAGCTTTGTTCTCTGTGACATAAGGGGAGAGGGATGTTTAGAGGAGCTGGGGGAGGAGACCCCAGGGGATTTCCTTGTCCCACAGATACATCTCTCCACATAGCAAAACACATGCAGAGCACCCAGCACAGTGCCCAGCACACAGTCAGTGCTCGTGAAATGTCAGTTCCCTCTGCCCACTGCAGTGGGTACAAACACCACACAGGGCATCAAGCCTCAGCTTGGTTAAGAAGGGGAACATAGCCCACGTCCCAGCTCCCTCATCCCTGTGTCGCAGCTCAAGGCTAAGGGCAGCTCAGGCCCTCATTGCTTGTGCTGAGGATGGGCCAGCACGTCCTGTGCCCGGTGGCCCCCAGAAGTGCTGTTGCCTGCTGCTGCTCTGCGTCTCCAGCTCCTCCCTCCGTGCCTCACCAAAGCCCACTCCACCTCTCTCCCCTCCCAATCCCCCTGGAGCTCCTGCCTCTCATCTTTCCTTCCACTGCGGGGCGGGTGGCAGTCTGCAGTCCTCCTCTTCCTCGAGAGAGAATTGCTTCCACCCTGCCTGAGATGTTCAGAGCCAGGGCACTGATCTAGCATTCGGCTCTGAGACGATGGACCAGGATCTTTCCCTGATGCCCTCAGGGGGGTCTGAGGATAAAGTGGGCCCAGCATGCAAGGTCTATAGAAAGCAAGACAGAGGGAGGCACTGAGCTGAGCTCAGACAGGAAAAGGAAGAGCTCGTGATCCAGAGCTAAAGAAGACATGACCCAGTGAGCAGAAGACCCTGTCCCAGCAGGGAAAGCCACGCCCTGGTGTGGGAGGGTCTGGAGCTCAGGAGGGATTCAGGCTTAGCAGGGACTCAGGCTCACTGCCCTCTGCTCAGGAGAGCAAACCCCTCTAGGCGAGGCTTCCTCTCTGTGTCTTTACCCCAGGGTGCCAGTGTCAGAATCAAGGGCACCATCAAAATAGGATGCCAGGGACTTCTCAGCTATGCCAGATGCCAAAGACGCAGGTGTCATAGCTGGGGGTGAGTGGGAGGCAGCCTCTAAGTCAGGCAGGGCATCTGTCATTCCAATTTCATAGAAAGGGAAACTGAGGCATGAGGTGGACCAAGTGACTTGGACCAGAGGGTAAGTGAATTGGGGTCAGGACTCAGATCTCCCTGGATCCACAGCAGACATCCTTCTCCCAAACGGGACCCTCACTCTAATCTTAACACTTCCACGGATCCATCGGCAATCACAGGAGAACAAAGCACCAGCAACCGTATGCCTGTTGACCTGTGTGTGCTTGTGTTTGTGCACGTGTGCATGCATGCATGTGCGTGCGTGTGTGCTGCTTTACTTGCTGAAGGAAGGGGAGGAGGTTAGCGGTTCCTCATGTTTTTCTTCATCTTGGATATTGTAGGTGCCATTCCGGGGAGAGCCAGACAGCCATGGTGGGTCCGGAGGAGACGTCTCAGGATGAGACCTATGAAGTGAAGATGAACCATGACGCGGAGGCCTGCAGTGAGCCCAGCCTGCTCTCCACAGACATGTGAGCTCTGCTGCCCTCTGCCGAGGCTGACCCAAGTGTGGGAACAAATCTGGGGAGGCAGGGGAAGGTGCCTGAGATCCCTTCTCTGGGGCTGATTGCAGGAGGAGAGGAGATCGTAGAAAAAACATCTGCACCGTATTTCTCATCTCCTCAGTGAAATGGGAGCCCCCATCTCCACACACACACACACACACACACACACACACACACACACACACACACAATGCCCTTTTTAGCTTGGTCTTTCCTCGCCAGGAAAATTTCTGAACATTGTTTTATAAACATTTTAGGCAGTATGACACAGTCATAAATACATTTTCTGGTGAGACTCAGTGCACACATACATCTATTGACAATCACACAAGTGTTTCAAGACACGGCTTATAATAAAGCTGCCCAGAAGAGGGCACTGGTGGCAAAGCCAGGCCTGAGGTTTCTTCTCCTTGCTGGAATTCTTGGAGGATTTTAGCTGCAGATCTAGATTCTTTAGAAGGTTGTGACATTCATTTGGTCACTCATGACTAGCCCTTAAAAGCAGGCACAGCACAGCACAATATAAACTATCGGAACGCGCCAAATGTCACAAAGGTAAGCACGTGCTGTGAAACACTGGCTTAATGGCCCACAGATGTGTATCTGGGGACCGCCTTGTGAAACGTCTTAGGACTGTGGGTGACATCCACAGAGGTTTGAGACACATTGTTTCAGAAGCTTTTCTGGCTCTTTTCACCCTCAAAGCCCCATCTCATCTGTTACTTTATTTGTGACTCACAACAGGCCTCTGAGGCAGGCAGGGCATATGTCGTTTCAATTTTGTAGAAAGGGAAACTGAGGCATGGGGGTTTCCCCGGGGGAAATGCCTGGGTCCCATGGACTTGCACGCAGACACTTGAAAATGGGCCCCCTGGAGGGATGGGCAGGCCAGCGGCAGGTGTGCCTGCTCCTGGGATGGACACTTGTCCAGGGGTTTAGAGAGAAGCTCCCACTTCTCTATTATTTTCTGAGCTGGAGGGCAGGCATGTCAAGAACCTGGCATGCTGGGGGGCTGTGCCGCCTGCTGGGAGCCACTGTCCCACTCTGGAAGAGCAGCACCGTTAAGCGTGGCCAGGCACCATGCAGGGTGTGTCCTCAGCCCCACCGGGGAACCCCGGAGCTGCTGATGCAGACAGGGAGGAACCCCACGGGGGCCCAGGGCGGGAACGAAGCACTCACTGACCCGTCCCAGCATGTCGGTCCCTTCAGTTCCTGAGAGGACTTTAGAGTGAGGAAGGACTAGCCTTGCAGGCTTTTGAAGACAGGAAAGGTGTGGCTGGAGGTGGTGGGAGGGGGCACCAGGCTCCCCACTGTGGGGGTGTAGGGAGAGCGGCAGCCAGGCCAGCACAGCATGTGGCTTCCTGGGGTCCAGTGCTTTCTGCTCAGGAACTGGATGGGAAGAGTAGCAGAAGCGCCTCCTTTTCCCCAGCATAGAAAGAAGAATCCAGTGAGTAAGGAAAAGCACGGAAAGAGTCCCAACCAGCGACTCTTGACAAATCCCTCAACCACCCTGTGCCTTCGTGTCCCCATCAGCAAAACGGGGCGGTGGGGGTGACAGGCCTACTTTTCTGACTCAGCAAAACACAGACAATGTAAAACCAGGAGAAATACCTGAAGTTCCTTATGAGATAATATTCTCTAAGTTGATTTTTAGAGAATACAAACGAATGCCTGACTGCCTACCCTAGAAATCAGAAGAGCATGTATTTTACCCTTTTTTGGTTATTCTAGAGTGCTTGGTGCACCAGGCACTCTGCTAGGTCCTTAAGAATCCAGTCTCCATCCTCAAGGAAATTCCACAAACTAGGAATCTAAGAGGGTCTCAGGAGAGGAAGATAACATGGAGAGTTGCTCACTACCCCCAGAGTGGTACAACCCCCAGGGGTACAGGCGTTCAGCAAAAGTTGAGGGCAGGGTGACCTTAACTGGTACCATGCACAAGGTGAAACAGAAGCTGGGTCTGCAAGAGTGGGGGTGATTTGTGTAAGAACAAAATATAATAGGGAGGCCTTACCTAGCTGAGAATAAGAGCAAGGCTAGAAGGCATAAATACTGCAGTCTACACTCAACCAGCATTCCTGCACGTCTATAAATTATCCAAGTCTCTGTGCTTTGCCACGAGCAGGCGTGGAGTGACCCTCAGAGGTGTGGGGTGGCACCAGGGACCAGCGAGTCAGTGGTCTCATCTGGGAATGAGGTTGGAATGCAACGGTGCTTCTTGGACTCCAGGCTGACCCAGCAGGGATTGTGAATCAAGATTTCAATAAAAATAGAACAGACTAAAGTGGACTCACGAGGGTGCAATGTGTGCACCGAGGGTAACCAAAGGCTATGAGGTTTCATTCCATCAGCTGTGTCTGTGCATGAAGGGAAGGTGTCAAATCTACTTCTCATTGAGTCTCTATCAAAGGCCTGGAAGCCATAGACTAGATGCCCCCTGAGGTCCCTCACAGCCCTGCTGTTCACCTGCTGAGTGACTGTAGAGTGGTTGTAGGCAGCTGCTTATGTGCTCTTGCTGAAGAGGGGGTGGCAGGGCAGGGAGAAATCGGGGGGTAGGGATAAGTTTGGGCTAAAGTTAAGAGTCACTGGGGAAAACAGCATCAGCTCATGCAAACACGGGAGCCAAGGCCATTCCCCAAAAGAACTTCATGGGCCTAGGATTCTTTCTGCTTTCTCAACACCTTTGACCCCAGAGTGCCTTCAATGCCCCAAGTCAGAATTGCAGGCTCACGAGACAGGCTGCAGGTGGGGAGCTGGCAACTCCCACTGAGCAGGCCTGGAAGACGCCAGGGGCAGGCCAGAACTTCTTGGGGTGGCAATTCCCCAAACCTGTCTGTAAGCACAAAGCGGGCGTCCCTTCACTAAGGATCAAAGTGCTTTCCGGGGTGGAGCTGTCCCTGTGGGTGGCCACTTCTCAGCCTCCAGGAACAAGCCCTAAGAGCTCTCTGTTCCAGGCTGTCCTACCAGGATGACGAAAATCGGCAACTGACGCTCCCAGAGGAGGACAAGAGGGACATGCGGCAATCCCCAAAGAGGGGTTTCCTCCGCTCCGCCTCACTAGGTAAATGCACCCCTCGCTCTCCAGATGTGGCCAGTGGTAACTCCCAAGAGAACGCTGGTCAGGTACTCAGGGATGACTGAGAAACCATTGTGGCCTGCCTCAAACCAGCCCCACACAGGGGGGATTTCCAAAGCAAGGAAACAACAATCCAAAGGCAGGATGTGCAGGGATGAGCCCTGGACAGATGCTTCAGAACACGTCTCAGACCAGGGGAGGGGAGAGGAGGGGTGTCTCGGGCCATAGTTATTGCTCCTGGCACCCCACCAGAGTGTAAACCGTCACAGGCCAGCGTCCTGTTTTCCTGCCCTGATCCTGGCTCTCTGGCTGGCTTTGCAGGTCGAAGGGCCTCCTTCCACCTGGAATGTCTGAAGCGACAGAAGGACCGAGGGGGAGACATCTCTCAGAAGACAGTCCTGCCCTTGCATCTGGTTCATCATCAGGTAGCTCACACTTTTGGACAGGCCACTGTCTCCTGCTAGCAGGCCAGACAGTCCCCGGGGTGACGGACAAATCCTGAAGACCTCAGTGGGTCTTGCCTGTCTCAGATGGCTGGCACCTCCTGCCCCTGCCCTAAGAGCCATGCCTGCAAGGCTTCGCACTCCTGTGCAGGTGAGAGCCGCAGCAAGGTCTGCAGCATCGTGGGTGGGGGCCTAGGAAGTGCTGGTGCACAGGAGCTCTTTGTGTGATCCTGAGGACCCAGAGCTGTGGTTTCCACCTGAGCTTTCTTCTTAGGCTGCCACAGATGCCACTGACTCCCCTGACACTGGCCTATGCTGCAGGGCACTCAGGAAGATGCACTTGTACCTAGAGATTGAACATAGCTGGAAATGGTGCTGCACAAAAGTCCATCCAGTGACATAGAGAAGTGATTGAAGAACCCACCAGCAGCATGGCCATGAGTAGGGAATGACATCCACAGAAAGCAGGTCCAGGGAGATTTCATAAGGAAATGTCTCTTGGCATGGCTGACTCCAGCTGAGACAGTGAAATCCAAGATGCCAGGACCAAACTTACCGTAGTATCTCTGAGCTTCAGTGTCATATGAGGCCAGTCTGTTAACCCCAGGCAAACTGAGGTCAGCTTCAGTGTCATATAAGGCCAGTCTATGAACCCCAGGCAAACTGAGGTCAGCTTCAGTGTCATATGAGGCCAGTCTATGAACCCCAGCCAAACTGAGGCCTAAACCTGGGTCTCCCAACATTCTGACCTTTTTAAAGATATGCTCTCTTATAGCATGGACCTGTGTTTTAAATGGACTTATGCTTTGTACCCAGAGGTATTCAACTGCCAATCAAAACTCATAATCAGCATGAGCTGGCCAGTGTGGCCTGGCTGAGTTGATAGTACTTCAGCTCCAAGAAATAAACAGGTTTTCTTAGCCTGTGTGGCGTTGACTTCCACTGGGCTTTCTGAAATAATTAATATGGCCTTACACTTTTCTCAGATTCCCAGGCACCCAGGAGCCCCAGGCTGAGGACCACCATGGGCCGGGGCAGGAGGTGGAAGGATGTGAGGACACTGTGTGTGCTATTTTAAAAGATTTCTAGAAGTCGATTTCACTTATCTGTTCTTGTCGTACTGGTAGGCACGAAACTCTCTTCTTCGTCTCTTTCTCCTCCTGTACTCTGTGACCCTACAGGTGGGCTTTCCCCACCACGGTGTCGCTTTCTCCCGGGAGCACGTCCCGTCAGAGCAGCTCACCCTGCAGAGCCTCTGCCTGGGCAGGTCGTCATGGCAACAGCCAGGCAGGCCTGGTCCCGACCCTCAGGATGCTCAAGAACATTCAGGGACAGAGGGCGCACCATGTGAATCAGTTTTTTTTGTTTGTTTGTTTGGTTTTTTTTTTTTTTTTTTGAGACAGAGTTTCACTCTTGTTGCCTAGGCTGGAATGCAATGGCACGATCTCGGCTCACTGCAACCTCCACCTCCCGGGTCCAAGCCATTCTCCTGCCTCAGCCTCCTGAGTAGCGGGATTACAGGCATGCGCCACCATGCCTGGCTAATTTTGTATTTTTAGTAGAGACAGGGTTACTCCATGTTGGTCAGGCTGGTCTCAAACTCCCGACCTCAGGTGATCCGCCCACCTTGACCTCCCAAAGTCCTGGGATTACAGGCGTGAGCTACCACGCCCGGCCGTGAATCTTTTCATCACAATACAGCACCAGATTTAACAACAGTTCAAAGACAACCTGAGCTGGACACTGGCAGGGTGTTATGAATGGCCCCATTAACTGTAAGAACTAAAACCACAAATACTGGTTTTCCCAACTCTTTGTGAGGTGCACAGTGCTTCTTCGCAGACCTCATTGCACTTGAACCTCACACCCGCCCCACAGCGGGGATGGATAGAGAGCATTTGTTCTCTGGCTTTACAGACATGCGGGCCTCACCCTGCTCTCCATTCTATTGAGGACAAAACCAAGAGCAAGAGAATACACAGCTGGCAGGTGACCAGGCCAGGGCTAAAAGCAGGTTACCACAACTCCACCCAATCCCGGCTTTCAGAAGTTATAGGAGAAGGAGATCACTTCAGACCCAGATGATCCTAAGATGTATTTTGAGATGGTTGAAAGTCATGCCAGGTTGAGAAGGGACCGAGAGGGGGAAACAATGGCATGTGAATGCCAGGCAGGTGGAGCTAGCTGGACGCAGCAGCTGCAAAGCAGTGGTTGCTCAGAAGCAGGGCCCTGCCTTGCTTGGGGTCGGCCACTCCTATTAACTCGGCACTCCTTGTGTGTCCGCAGGCATTGGCAGTGGCAGGCCTGAGCCCCCTCCTCCAGAGAAGCCATTCCCCTGCCTCATTCCCCAGGCCTTTTGCCACCCCCCCGGCCACACCTGGCAGCCGAGGCTGGCCGCCACAGCCCATCCCCACCCTGCGGCTGGAGGGCGCCGAGTCCAGTGAGAAACTCAACAGCAGCTTCCCGTCCATCCACTGCGGCTCCTGGGCTGAGACCACCCCCGGTGGCGGGGACAGCAACACCACCCGGAGAGCCCGGCCCGTCTCCCTCATGGTGCCCAGCCAGGCTGGGGCCCCGGGGAGGCAGTTCCACGGCAGTGCCAGCAGCCTGGTGGAAGCGGTAGGTGACTCACAGACGGGCAGGGGGAGAGGCCACGGGCAGCAAGGGGGCTTGGCGTGCGGAGCTGAGAAGGTGGCACCTGGCTCTTGCCAAATTCATTGCAGTCAGTATCTGAGCCGGACAGACCCTCCCTCTCAGGGCTGCACGAGGGCTGGGATGCGGAAAGCCATGACTGCACAAGAGGCTATGGGCTCTCTTGAGGCGAGGCCCACTGCAGAGGGCAACAGAAAGGACTGAGCAGCTTATCCCGGCCAGAGGCATCTGTGCTGCAGCTGCTCAACATGCAAATGTGAGCCTGGCTGCCTTTATACACAGACAGGCAAGATCCGAGGTGCTCAGGCCTGACTGCCCGTGAGAATCACCTGGGGAGCTTTGGAAACCCAGGACAAATTAACTGATGATTGTTAAAGCTCTTCAATGATTTGAATGTACAGCCAGGTTGAGAGCCACTAGTCTAGAACAAGAGAGCTTTCAGTCCCACGGTGCTCTGCCTGGTCAGAGCGTCTAGTGCCATCCTGGTACCACATTATGAGGGATCTTTGACACACTGGAACAAACCCAAAAGAGGATGACCAGGATGGCAAGGTTCCTAGAAACCATGTCCTAGAAGAACCGGTTCAGGGAGTTAGGGAAGAAACCCTGGAGAGGAGTTGACTATGGAGGGTACAAAACACCTCTTACACCTCGAAACGGGTGGAATGGGGAAAGGGTGGCAGGCCAGAGCAGTTGGCTCAGCCCACCAGCAGGCAGATTTCAGCTCACATGAGGAAGACCTTCCCAACAGCTCTTCCAAATGAGAGGGGCTTGCCTGAAAAGTAGTGAGCCCCCCATCATCAGACATAGCCAAGCAGAGACTGTGCTCACCTGGACATCAGGCTGTCGTGCAGGAGGTGGGGAGTTAAACCAGGTGGCTTCCAAGGTTTACCTCTCAAAGTCTGATATTCCTGTGGCCTTGGTCATCCTGCATTCATTTCACAGACCTCCCATGAGGGCCTACCATGTGCAGGCGCTGTTCTAGGTACAAGGACACAGCTGAGAAACAGAGCTTCTGCTCTCATGAGCTCGCATCATGGTGAGGAAAGACAGATGATAAACACACACGTACAGAACACATCAGGAAGGTCAGGAGTGCCAAAGAAAAACTAAGCAGGGTAAGGAGAGAATAAGTGGCATGGGCAAGGAGCAAGACAAACAGATGCCTGGGAGGAGTGAGTGCCAGGCTGCACTCAGCTTCCCCCCACCCCCTGGCTCAGGAGCCGATTTTCCCATAGCCAGGCACTAAGCAGCCGGTGGGGAGGACGGAGAAGTTTGAGGGTCACTGGCTGGCCCTTCCCAGCAGAAGCAAGGCAGGGTCATGCACCGTGTTTGCACACATACCTCACCCCTAGAAAGGCGGTGGCAGGCAATGGGCAGTGGGCCTGTCTCAGCAGTTTCACCAGGGAGAACAGTTTCTCTGAAAGAATAGTATAAAGGTCCGGTGGGTGTCAGAAGGGAGAGAGGCAGGCTGGGATCTGCTGAGGTAGCAGCAGGGCAGCCTCCCTGGTCCCTCTGAGAGCCAAGCCTACTGTGGGTTTTGTTTTGGTTGTTTTTGAGACAGGGTCTCGCTGTGTCACCCAGGCTGGAGTGTAGTAGTGCAGTCATAGCTCCCTGCAGCTTGTCACTCTGTCACCCAGGCTAGAGTGAGGTGGTGCAGTCACAGCTCCCTGCAGCCTGGGGCTGCTGGGGTCAAATGATCCTCCCACCTCAGCCTCTGGCCTTGCTAAGATCACAGGTGTGCATCACCACGCTCAGCTAATTGTTATAAAATTTTTTGTAGAGACGAAGTTTCCTCGTGTTGCCTGGGCCTGGTCTCGAACTCCTGGGCTCAAGCAGTCCTTCTGCCTGGGCTTCCCAAAGTGCTGAGTGACAGGTGTGAGCCACGGTGCTGGGCCATTAGCAAGTCTTTATATATTTGATGACAGTGTTTGACCACCCCAGCCAAAACTTCTCTGGCCTGCACATCCCTAATTCTTTTGGCAGATGCTCCATCTCTACTTGTTCCCTGTGGGTGCCCCTCCCAACACACACAGGTCCACGTGCGCAGGCACACTTCCCCGAGTGACCCACCAGATACCCCTGGCTCTAGCCCTCAAGAGAAGAGCTGGGCTCCAGGAATAATGTTCCTTTGGTTCTTCATGGCTCCCACCCCGCTCCTTCAGGTCTTGATTTCTGAAGGACTGGGGCAGTTCGCTCAAGATCCCAAGTTCATCGAGGTCACCACCCAGGAGCTGGCGGACGCCTGCGACATGACCATAGAGGAGATGGAGAGCGCGGCCGACAACATCCTCAGCGGGGGCGCCCCGCAGAGCCCCAATGGCGCCCTCTTACCCTTTGTGAACTGCAGGGACGCGGGGCAGGACCGAGCCGGGGGCGAAGAGGACGCGGGCTGTGCGCGCGCGCGGGGGCGCCTGAGCGAGGAGGAGCTCCAGGACAGCAGGGTCTACGTCAGCAGCCTGTAGTGGGCGCTGCCAGATGCGGGCTTTTTTTATTTGTTTCAATGTTCCTAATGGGTTCGTTTCAGAAGTGCCTCACTGTTCTCGTGACCTGGAGTTAACCGGAACAGCGTCTTCATTCATTTCTGTTGGGACAAGACGCGGAGCCTGGGTGCGCGAGCCGCCCTCCGGGAGGAAGGCGCCCGGCTGCGTCTGCAGAGGCGGGGAGAGGAGGCGGCGAGGGTCCCGGGGCGCGAGGAAGGCGCCTGCCCTCTCCCAGCCCGCAGGCCCCGGGCCCAGCCACGCCTCTGCGGGGAGAGCACCCCGGCTTCCCGCGCGCCCTCACCCAAAGGACCCTACAGCAAACGGGTGTCTTTCGACTCTGCTTGTAGAAACCATTTGCACATATTCTGTACGAGCCTCGCTGTCTCCCTAGAGCCAGGGTCCCGCGGATTTGGAGAAGGGAGCGGGGCAGGACTTCCAGGAGGACCCCAGCCCGGCCCGGAGAGGGAGGCGGCGGCCGTCAGGGGCGCGGAGCTTTGGGGATGGGCGTCGGGCCGGCCATGGTGCCGCTCACCCCGACCCGCCCCTGCCCACCTGCGACGGGATCCCCCGACCGGCACGGGCCACGCCGAGCTCCCAGCCAGCCGCCGGCCCGCAGGCAGCGCAAGGGAGGAGCTGCGCCGCCGGGAAGGGGCCGCCGGCTCCGCGCAACCAGGTGGTGCTGAGCTTCCGCTGAGCGCTCTTTTGTTTTGTGGTTTGACACTTTTCTTGACAGCATGTTGCAGTTTCTTTTTGGTTTTGGGTTTTTTTTATTTTTTATTTTGTTTTCCCAGGGGGAGGGGAGGAAGAAGAGTGTTTACAAAGTCCTGTAGCCCCCTCACCTTTCTGTTTTCACTTTTGCCAATGTACATCCGGTTTGGTTTTCTTGTATTATTTAAACGGTTGTGGTTTCCTTTTTCCACGGAGGTTCAATAGAAGCCGCTGCAGGAGAGTTTTACCAACCATTGTGTATGCCCAATAATTTGTTATCATTTCCTTAGGTAGCAACCTATTTTTGTTCTGGTTTGGTTCGGTTTTCTCATGGAAAGGTAATTGCAATGCACTTGATGTGGTCTTGCACATGTGGGTGATAGAGTTGGGTTCCTTTTAATGCTGGGTGTACAGGTGGGTTTGGGAGAGAGGAGCATGCGCGAGTCTCCGAGTGTGTGCGACGCGTGTGTGTGTGGTGGGTTGTCTGTGTGCATATGTCCTATGTATATGCACCCACACCATGTGCCCGTGCACACCAGTGACTACGCAGTCCCCCCTTTCTGGTTTAGCTGTGAGAAGATCTGAATCTGGGGCCATTTGAAAGCAAAAACAAACCACTGTCTCTGCTTCTGAAATGGGAATCAGTAACTCTTTGCATTTTCTGTCCCACAAGATATGCAAAAACAATGCAATAATATTCATTTAAAAATACAATTGTGAGTTGTGTTGGCATTAAAACTGTATTTTAAAAAAAAGACACAGAAATTTAAGGGAAAAACACAAGAAGGCATTTTGCTTCACTATATTCCGTGTAATGTTTTATTGCATTGATAATGTTTCTGTTGAAGAAACCGTTATACTTGAATTCAGGTCAGTTTCAGTATTTTTCAAATATTTTTTTAAAACTGAATTGCAATTGTGCCAAGCGAATATAATGAATTGAATTAAGTTGGTTTTCGGATTCACTTCTTGTATATTTTGCTGCATGTAAAGTAAATCATTTTGTATTTGGAGTGTGACAAGCTTTACCTTTGAACTCTTAAGTGCTTTTCTATATGTGGTTGGGGGAAAGGGAACAAGTTTTCTTTAATTTGCACAATGAGCAAAGGTATCACCAGTGTAGTCATTATTCTGCTCTCCACAAACAGGTTTGGACATTACTGTTTTGCATATCTTGTGTTCGCTTCCTTTTGCCTCAATTTTTCCAAAATCGTTTGCTGGGTATGTTCGTACCGCCTCTTGCTGTGATAGACCAGGACCTATTTTATTCCAGGCTTCACTGTCCACTCTGCTCTGGTCATCCGATTTGGTACTTCTCCAAGAACAGCCCTTCACTGTTAGGCGTAGGGAGGCGTTCTGACCAGCCCTCAGTCACCGGGCTGGTATCCGCATCCCCCACGGAAGAGGTGGCTGGCTTTGCCTTCGCTCCCACCACACAGACTTTTCTCGTTGGCTTCCTTAGGAAAGTGTACACCAACCGGGAGGATAAAATTAAAGTCAGGCTGCTTGGAGGGAGGGCATCCTCACTTCAGGATTCCGCTCTACCCAGCGAGGACAGCAGGGGCTCGAGAAAGGAACGGGTGAAACCCTGATCCATCTGAAAGTCAACTCTGTGTGCTCCTTTCTCCATCCCTTCCTCACTCTGGAGCAGCCTTTCCTTCAGGCTTGCCCTAATGTTTGGGCTGCTGAGGCGGCGGCCAGGACAGGGGAAGAGGCATCCGGAGATCACAGTGGGGGTGGGAACAGATTTTGTAGGGGCATCTCTGATGCTCACGTGTCTCCCTAGAACATCACTCTTTTGGTGCTGTGTCCTTCAAATGTATATCAACAGTGATGGCTGAAAAGGGACTGCTTTGGGGAAAACTGGACCCAACCATTCCCCCAGAACTGACCCATTAAATCTCTTTCAGTCCTAGTGTTCCCTCAGCCCCTCTTGGCACATATAGAAGTAAGCTAGAAATTAAAATAAGGGACAGTCCATTCCTCTATGACAGCTTGCTGGACTGATTCATGAAAAAGTGGAGAAATGTACTTGATACTCCCTGGTTAACACAGTCTAGAAACAGAGTTTCTTTATGGGTATCCACACCCAAGTCATCCGGACTTTCTTGATTCCTTTTCAGTGCCACCAAGGTCCTCTAGAAATTGAGTTTAGGTATCATCCTTTATAAAGTTCCGAAGATTTCTACCCGGAGGTACACACGGGCGTTCCCTGTCTAGGACGGGAGGACTGTCCGAGACTGATCTTCCGATCTAGAATAAGACTGGTGTACGATGCCTGTCATCAGAACAGACTGGCACAAGTAGTGACACCAATGAACCGCATCCACAGTTTTCCGAGTGATGTCTACTCTCCACCTAAAATGGAATTTTCCCCATGACCTTATAAAACATAATTGTCACATCTTCCATACCCCTCCTGACAGCCCCCAAGTGGCAGGAGAAAACAGCCAGGGGCTAAGGGCCCAAGGGACTTGAAGAAACAGTTTAAGGTCTGCAGTTTGGTCAGCTTAATTCTTTGTCCTCTGACCAGCCCTGCCTCTTTCATTTCCAGACCTTAGAGAATTTTTCCCAGCTTTGATTCAGAAGGTATTATTATAACCCCTTTCCTCCTTCTTAATCCAGTAGGTCTCACTCTGGGAAATCCACTCAAAAGAGCAAGGCAATGACTCTCATTCTGTTTCCCAGTTCCAAATTCCAGGTGCTTGTCTGGAGTGAAGCTGCCTGTTTTTTTTTCTCCCAGCTTTTCTCCACCCAGCATGTCTCCTGACTGTGCAGCTGAAGACACGGGGGGCAACCTCAGGAAACGCAGCCCTTTCCATGCCCAAGTTCATCTCCTGAGAAATAGGGACACCTTGAAAATGAGGACTTTGGAAGTCACCCAAAGGATGGAGTCCTGAAGATACACAGCCACCACTCCTAAAGGCAAAGAAGTAGAACAAGGATGTAGGTCAGGGATAGAGTGGAACCCTGGTCATCAGGGTTTTTAGCCTCATCGTGGGAAAGGTGGCAAAGGAGGATGATGGCCTCTCCGTCCCTAGAGGCCTAGAATAATTGAAATATCATTGTTGAGGATTTAGAAACAATTCAGCAAAGAGGCCACAACAGGGGCTGCTGACTCCCAGAAGACCTCTTTAAACCCCAGGGGCGGCAAATACTTGCTGATGCAGTCCGGGCCAATTCCATGTTTTAATGAAGACCTGCCTCTGGGGCAGATGTCAGCACAGGGAGGACTGGGAGGAGAATGGAGGCAAGAAAAGGGCATAGTTTGACTCCCTCTGGGTCTCTTCCCAGTTCATGGAAGGACGTATTCAGCTCACCCACCCACAGTGATCCGTGTGGTGGAGCCGCTGACATCTCAAGGATTTGGGAAGGTGAGAAGAGTACACGTTCCATCTGGGGGTGTTGTCCCAGCCATGTCAGCCTACCTGGCGGGGTGTGAGGGTGTCTGCCGCCCTGTCCCCCCTCTGCTGATGTCCCTCCCCTCATGTGGTCCAGGTGCCACCTGACACAGGCTCCTGTGCAAAGACAGGCGGGGAAGCCTGAACCTCACTCACAGGGAGGCCCTCAGCTGCCAGAGTCCAGGTTCTCCAGCGGCTACGATTTGAGGAGGTTGAGGGGGAAGACAGGAGGCAGAGAAAAGTCCTACAACTGTCAGGAATGGGGCACCTTTCCCTGTCCCTAAGCAGAGCTTCCTCTTCCCACTGCCCTCCCCGGCCCCAGCTCTCTGTCTTTCCCAACACCTAGTGAGAAAGACGGTGCGTGGAAGGGAGTCCCATGGGCAGATGCTTACACAACCTCTTTGTGAAGCCACTTCTGGGCTTAACTTCATTCATCAGTTTATTTTTACGTCAAAGCAATGAAACGCTTCTTTGTGGAGCCAGATACCAGTATAACAGGCGAATGGGTTTCTGCCACATCTCCACATTACTGGGGGGGATGCTTGAACCACCTCCCTAGGACACACACCTTTCAGGCACAAGGGCTGGGGTTGAGCTCTAGATAAGGGACTTTCCTGCTCCTGCAAGGGTGAGCACTGTATACACAGACAAGGAGGGCGCAGCAGAGTGGCTCCCTCGGGTGGAAGTAGTACCATCAGAAGCTCCTGTTATTATGAGATACATTCTATTTATGTACATTGAGAGAATACTACAATCAACACTTTTACCTGGGATGACTTTAAGAGGTTTGAGCCAAAGTACCTGCAGTGGCAAAGATCCGTGGTCTTTGTGGGGAATTAGAGAAGCGTTCCAGGCACTCTGGATCTTGCAGCTGAGTGGATGAAGGGTAAACACATCTGCGGAGCACCGACAGGAGTCAGAGTTAGCATTTTTCATGAAAATTCTCCCACATCTCTACTAAGAATGAGGAGGAAAAGATGAAGACTAAGTAATTACACTGAGGTTTGAGATGTTACGTCACCAGAGCCAAGTCCTCTCCCTTCAGATAGGTTACTGGCTGCTACACAGGGACACCCCCACCTTTTCAGGGCATCCCATGCACCCCAATTCTCAGAATCTAAGGAATTTGACTTTGTAGGGATCCCAGAAAGGGCACCGTGCCACTTCCCCTGGTGTGAATCAGACATACATTGTACATTCATTTCTAAAATTCACTCATGCACCTCAAACCAAGGTCATTATCAAAAAGCTCTGGGTGGAAGAGCTTGTAGGTTTTTTAAGAGTGGGTCATTTCTATGTGAGGAAATGCAGAAATGGACAGAATGATTCTTATTCACTGTTTGGGTCTGGAGAATTCCCGTTATGGAATTCTTAGAGATCTCAAGTTTATTACCAAGGGAATTAGGAAAAAGAAGTGAGCAGGCACCAGGCCAAGCAGTGACTCCCTTGCCAAGGAACCTGAGGCTGCAGGATTCAGGGACCTCCTTGAGGAAACCTCTCCTGGCCACTGGCCAGGAGAAAAGAGAAGGTTCTCCTATAGAGTGAAAAGAAGCAAAAGAGAGTGGGTCACTGGGTCCTGTACATAGCACCCAACCCCAAGACTTCCCAACATGGAGAAACTATACCAATGTTTAAAGGGGGGAAAGGAAAGAACTTGCACATCAAGGGAAGACGATTTGTAAACACACAGTCCTGTGCAAAAAGATCTCCTTCAGGAGGTGTCTCCAGCATCCCAAAGCTGTGCGCACCTCCTCTTTTCCTGCTCAGGCCACCTATGCATCCAGCTGCAGCCCATCCCCACACCTGAAATCCATCTCTTGAATCCCAGCCAGATTATATACCACCCCATTTCCATGTCCTGTCCTGCCCAGAATGCATGCTGTTCTCCCAGAGCCTGATGGGAATGAGGCCTTGCAATGAGGCCATGGGAAACAGAGATGAGCATGTCTGGACAAGTCTGTGATGGTAGTGGATGAGAATAACCCATGGCAAAACACACACGCTCATTAAGAAATAGGGTGACAGATTCCCCATTGGTGAAGCACTGAAAGGTCTATTACTCTCATAACATTGCTGTTTCATTTTAATCCACCAGAGCTACCATGCAAAACTTTCCTCCAGTGAAAGGCTCCAGATAAAGCTCCCCTCTCCTCGTGTCCTCCGGCTCAGACCCACCTTCATCCGCCAAACCAATCTGTATCATGCCTGTTATCAGAGAGGCACAGAAAGATGGGCACTGCCTCCATTGTCACTGTTCCCCACACCCCTACACACCCCCACATCCTCCCCTCCAGGCTCCACGACTTCACAGTCTTACTGTTGTAAATATCATTGTACAGTTTGTAATCCTCAAATAATCCCATTGTCAGAGGCCTCGCCTGATGGCCTTCTCACCCTCGAGAAAGGCCAGGGAACCTGGAAGGGGCAACCCTTCAAGGAGAGCTTCAGGGTCACCTCTGTGTGAGACACTATTGTATATTCCTGTAAGATTGCATTTTTATCTAAGGAATGATGTTATTTAAAAAACAAACAAAAAACACAAAAAATAAGAATTGCAAATAAATTTCTTAACAATGTCTACATTGGCTTCATTGTATCTTCCCTCTTCCATATTTCTTCCTTTCTCCTGTTTCCTAGAGGTCGCAAAAACAAACTTCACTCAGTTATCTCAATTGTCTGGGATCTCCAAAAGGAAGAAGACTGGAGAGAACACAGGAAATATGAATCCAATGATAATACCTAAGTCCATTCAGCAGTTAATCCATCTCCTATTTCTTCCTTCTCAGGAAAGAGTTGACAGGAAAATGGCCAACAGTTAAAAAGGAGACAAAATCAGAGGAATTCAATGGCTAATTCACATGAGTTAGACAGGAAGAGCTGTCTCCTAAATTGGTTTTGAAAGAAGGACAGAAGGGAAGAGGGATGGAATGTAGGAGAGCAGAAAGGACGGGGAGACATGATAATATATAAAGTACTATGAGGACTATACAAATGTAAGATTGCTTTTCTTTTTTTGGTTACTATAACTTAAACTGACTTCGATAAAGCTTTCAGAATAACCCCTTAACTAAAAATAATTTGTCCCAGAGATTGTGGGAAGATGGCAGAGTAAGGAGCACCAAGAATCCTCCCTGATAGACAACAAATACACTGGCAGAATCTGGTTCGTGTAACTATTGATATTTTGAAACTCTGGAGTCTAATGAAGGTTTGCAACTTTCAGGGGGAGGCTCGGACAGTAAATCAAGGTTAATTTTGGTCAATTCCGGGTCTTAGTACAGTAGCAGCTAATCCACTCTCCTCCCCTAGCCCATTTTCTACTCCTGGAAGGGTGAGCACTGCATAGACAGGCATGAAGAGAGAACCTGGGTGACTTCCTTGGGTGGAAATAGTACCAGCAGAACCCATTATTATTATGAGAAAGTACTATTTATCTCATAATACAGGCAGCTGAGCACTTTTCCAATACCAGCTTGCACAGAGTGTAGAGGCCAGAGTGGGCTGAAAGTATCCTGTTCTTCAAATTTCAGGGATCTTTGTTCAGGATACTTATTGCTGCTGCTAATCACAGAAGTGCAAACACAGAGGTGGGCAGCTACTTTTGTTGCACCTCTCCCCACCGCTGCAAGCCCCTCCACCACCAGCTGAAGTGATTTCCAGATAATTTGAAGAGCCAGCACTCCTCCTCCCCCTTCGCTTTTCTCTCTTTCCTTCTTTGGGAGCCAGACATTAAAGACTAAGACACTCAAAAGCAACTGCATATACAAGGAAAATTAGAAAGTGACTGCACATACCCAGGGAAAGAAACAGGCTCAGAAAACACCTGAGAAGACCTGAAATTTACACCTCATGCTGATGCTTGGCACAGAGTCGCCTAAAAAATTAAAGACAAAAACATCACCACCAAACCCTAAGGAAGGAAGAAACTCTGATTTCCAGAGTTATCACATTCTTAGATTCAAATGTCCAGTTTCCAACAAAAAGTCACAAGGCAAAGAAAGAAACAGGAAAGTATGGCCCGTTGAAAGGAAAAATAAATAAACAGGAACTGCTCCTAGAAAAGACCTGATGGCAGATCTACTAGACAAAGAATTTAAAACAACTCTCTTTAAAGATGTTCAAAAAACTAAAGAAAGATATTAAGTCAAGTAAAAGATGTATGAACAAATGGTAATATCAATAAATAGAACACCTAAAAAGAAACAAAAAAATTCTAAAGCTGAAAATACAATACCTGAAATGAAAATTTTACTAGGGTGATTTAAAGTCAGAATTGAGCAGGAAGAAGCAAGAATCAGTAAACTTAAAGATAGGACAATGAAAATTATTGAGTCTGAGGAACACAGAAATAAAATATTGAGAAAAGTAAACAGAGCCTAAAAAGACTTGTGGGACACCATCAAGATCAACGTACACATTGTTGGAGTCCAAGAAGAATAAGAGAGAAAGAAAGGAGAATAGAGAATATATGAAGAAATAGTAACTGGAATTTTTCCAAATTTGACCAAAGACATGAATATAAATATCCAAGCTTAACAAACTCTAAGTAAGATGAAAAAGACCCATACTAAGACATGTTATAGTTAAGTTTTTGAAACATAAAGAGAGACTCTTAAGAGCAGCAACAGAGAAGTGACTTATGACACACAAGAGTATTCTGAGTAAGATTAACAGCAAATTTCTCACCTGAAACTTTTGAGACCAGAAGGCAGTGGGCCAGTATATTCAAAGTGCTAAAAGAGAAAAAAACAACTATCAGACAAGAATTCTATATCTGGCAAAATTGTCTTTCAAAAGTGAAGAAGAAATTAAAGCATTCCCAGATAAGCAAAAGCTGAAGGAGTTCATTACCACTAGACCTACCCTGCAAGAAATTCACTCCTGCAGGGTGAAATGAAAGGACACTGGGCAGTAATTGGAAGCTGTATGAAGAATAAAAGATCTCAATGAAGGTAAATACATGGGCAATTATAACTCTGCTTTTTCTTTTCTACTCCACTTTTATTTTCTACTTAAGAGACTAGTACTTAAAAAAAATATTAATCTAAAAGGTAGTATTATTGTAACTTTAGTTTGTAACTCAACATTTTATTTTCTACATAATTTCAAAGACTAATGCATTTTCCAAAATTATTAGTGTGTGTTTTGGAGCACATAGTGTATAAAGATGTAATTTTGGGACAGCAACAACTCAAAGAACTGAGGACAGAGTAGTAAAGAAACAGAGTTTTTATATGTTATTGAAACTAAACTGGTATAAATTCAAATTAAAGTGTTATAATTTTGAGAGTTTAAATACAATCCCCATGGTAACCACAAAGAAAGTTGCTATAGAATATACACAAAAGAAAATTAGAAAGGAATTTAAGTGCTTTACTACCAAAAAAATCAACTCAACACAAAAGAAGACAGTAATATAGGAAATGAGGGACAAAAGAAGGTATTAGAAAACAATGGCAAAATAACAGAAGTAAGTCCCTCGTTGTTAGTAATTACTTTAAATTTAAATGGATTAAACTGTCAAAAGACAGAGCTTGGCAGAATGTATTGAAAAACATGAGCCAACTATATGCATCTGCAAGAGACTCACTTAAGATCCAGACACAAAAACAGACTAAGAGTGACAGGGAAAGATATTCTATGCAAATAGTAACCAAAAGCAGGAAGGGCTATACTAATATCAGAAAAAATAGACTTCACATTTTAAAAAGCTTACAAGAGACATTATATGTTAATAAAAGGTTCAATACAGCAAGAAATTATAACAATTATAAACAGTTTCACACCTAATAACAGACCATTGGTATATATGGAACAAAAACTTCAGGCAGAATCAAAGGGAGAAATAGACAATTCTACAATAACAATTGGAGATTTCAATACTCCAGTGTCAATAATAGATAGAATAACCAGAGAGGATAAATAAGGAAATAGAGGACTTAACACAATAAACCAACTATATCTAACAGAGATACAGAAAACGTTATCCAATTACACCAGCATACACATTCTTCTTAAAAGCACATGGGGCATTTTCCAGGGTAGACCATATGTTAAGCCACAAATGAAATCTCAATATATTTTAAAAGCTGTCATACAAAGTATCTTCTCCAACCACAGCAGGATGAAATCAGAAATACAAAATAGAAGGAAAGTTGGAAAATTCACAAATTTGTGGAAATTTAACAGCAGACTCTTAACCATTGAATCAAAAAAGTAGATATCACAAGGGAAATTGGAAAATACTTAGAGACAAATGAAAACAGAAACACAACATACCAAAACCTATGGAATGCAGAGAAAGCAGTGCTAACAAGAAATTTTATAGCTATAAGTTCTTACATTAAAAAAAAAAAACAAATTAACAATCTCTCCTTACAACTTAAGAAATTATAATAAGAACAAACTAAACCCAAAGCTAGAAGGAGGGAAAATTATAAAAATTAGAACAGTAATAAATGAAATATAGAATGGAAAACAATAGAGAAGTACCAATGAAACCAAAATTGGTTCTTTGAGAATATCAACAAAATTGATAAGTTTTAGCTAGACAGACAAGGAAAAAAGGAGAAAAGACTCAGATTACTAAAATCAGATATGAAAGTGGAGGCATTACTACTAATTATATACAAATCAAAAGGACTGTAAGAGAGTTCTATGAACAATTGTACACCAAAAAATTGGATAACCTAGATGAAATGAACAAATTCCTAGAAAAAGAAGACTCACCCAGACTAAATTACAAAGAACTAGAAAATCCACATCGTGCTATAACTAGTAAGGAGATTAAATCAATAATCAAAAATCTCCCCATAAAGAAAGACCATGAACCTGATGGCATCACTGGCAAACTCTACCAAACATTTAAAGAACATCAGTACCTGTCAAACTCTTTCAAAAAAAATTGAAGAGGAGAGCACACTTCCTATCTCATTCTTTGAGGCCAGCATTACCCTAATACTGAAGCCAGACAAAGATACTACCAGAAAAGAAAAGTACAGACCATTGTCTTTTACAAACATTGATGCAAAAATCCTCAACAAAATACTAGCAAGCCATTATACACCATAACCAAGTGGGATTTATTCCTGGAATGCAAAGATGGTTCAACATATGAAAATTGATCAATGTAATAGACCACATTAATAAAATACAGGGGAAAACACATGATCATCTTAATTGATGCAGAAAAAGTATTTGACAAAATTTAATATCCTTTCATGATAAAGACATTCAACAAACTAGCAATAGTAGGAAATTACCTCAACCTAATAAAAGCCATATGTGAAAAGCCCACAGTGAGCACCAAACTCAATGATGAAAGACAAAGAACTTTCCCTCAAAGATGAGGAACAAAGCAAGGATGCCCACTTTCACCACTTTTATTCAACATAGTACTGAAAGTTCCAGCCCTAGCAATTAGAAAGAAAAAGGAAAAAGTCATCTGAATTAGAAAGTATGAAGTAAAATTAGCTCTGTTCACAGGTGATATTATCTTCTATGTAGAACATACTGAGGATCCCAGACACCAAAAAAGTTAGAACTAATCAATGAATTCAGCAAAGTAACAGCATACAAAGCCAACACACAAAAGTCAGTTACATTTCTGTACACTGATAATGAAAAATCTGAAAAGGGAATTTTGAAAATAATTCCATTTACAGTAGCATCAAAAAGATTAAAGTGCTTAGGAATTAAGTTAACCAAGGAGATAAAAGACTTATACAATGAAAACTACAAAACATTGCTGAAAGAAATAAGAAAGACATAAACAGCAACATACCCCATGTACATGGATTAGAAGAATTCATATTAAGGAGTGAGTGCCACTGAAAGTGATCTGAAGATTCAATGCGATACCTACCAAAAATCCTAATGATACTTTTTGCTGAAGTAGAAAAACCCATCCTAAAATGTATATGGAATCTCAACAGACATCAAATAGCCAAAACAATCTTGAAAAAGAACAAAGCTGGATGACTTGCACTTTCTGATTTCAAGACTTACTACAAGCTACAGTGTCAAAATAGCATGATAATGGCATACAGACAGACATATAGACCAATAGAATAGACTCGAGTGCCCAGAAATAAACCCTGTATATAGTCAGTTGATCTTTGACAAGGGTGTCAGGACCATTCAATGGGAAAAAGAACAGTCTCTTCAACAAATGGTTCTTGGGAAAATGTATATCAACATGAAAAGAGAGAAATCAGACCCCTTAGTACTACCATATATAAAAATTAATTCAAAATGGATCAAATACCTAAATATAAGGCCCAAAATAATCATAAGAATTAAATTCTGCCGGGCGCGGTGGCTCAAGCCTGTAATCCCAGCACTTTGGGAGGCCGAGACGGGCGGATCACGAGGTCAGGAGATCAAGACCATCCTGGCTAACACGGTGAAACCCCGTCTCTACTAAAAATACAAAAAACTAGCCGGGCGAGGTGGCGGACGCCTGTAGTCCCAGCTACTCGGGAGGCTGAGGCAGGAGAATGGCCTAAACCCGGGAGGCGGAGCTTGCAGTGAGCTGAGATCCGGCCACTGCACTCCAGCCCGGGCTACAGAGCAAGACTCCGTCTCAAAAAAAAAAAAAAAAAAAAAAAAAAATTAAATTCTGCCATATACTACAACATGGCTGAAACTTGAGGACATTATGCTAAGTCAAAATAAGCCAGTCCCAAAAAGACAAGTACTGTATGATTCCATTCATACGAGGTACTCCACGTAGTCAAAATATGCATTTCAGTTTTACAAAATGAAGAGAGTTCTGGGAATGATAGTAGTGATGGTTGCACAACATTATGAATGTATTTGATGCCACTTAATGGCTATTTTGTTTTGTCTATTTCACAATTTAAAAATTAAAAAAATATAATCTGTCCCCAAAATACATGCATATTAGCTGAACACAGTTGTAAGAACCCTCCTAACCTCTCCCCATTGAAGAGCAAGTGAATTCTGAGAATTACAGAGTCAACTTCTGCTTGTAAAGTTAACAAGCCAACTTTTCTGCTTCCCCACTAGAACCTCCTTCCACTCTGCCCCATCACCCAGAGCCTGAACCCTGAAGTCTTGAGTTGTATGGGGGGAAAAAAAAAAAAAAAAAAAGTTCAAGAACTAGAGAGAGGAGCAGAGGATTGACCTCATCTGAAATTGCTGCTTGCCTCAGCTCCAGGAACAGGTCAGAAGTGTATTCACCAGGACCTGGCACACTAGGTCATAATCTGTTGGTAGATCACAATCAGTTGTAAAATGTTGTTACCAGTAATCATTAAAGCTTCAAAGTTTGCAAATGACATTCTGAATCAACTAAAACAGATGCAAGACTTTTAAAGAAATTTCTCTTTTTCATTTTGGTATGCTTTCTTGAATGAGAGTAAAAAGAGTGGAGGTATAGCCGATGCCAGGAATTAAAAAACCATGGAAGCATTTCACCAGAGTAAAAGTCATCCATCGTGTGTGTAGGGCCACACTTCTGCTTTATAATTTGGTGTCAGCTGTTTAGGTCTATCCTGGCCTTCAGCCACCTTTTCCTGCACCAGATCTACTTCTGCCCATTTTATCCTCTATATAGTAATAGTAAGCAGAGCCAAGCATTCTCTCTCTCTATCTCTAGCTCTTATTTTCTCTCTCTCCCACTATTATCATATGACTTACCAAGTAAATGACTCAGCAGTCTGGCAATCTCTTGCTCTTCAGAAGCACATTTGGATATATCAGCTTGAGAATTCAGACTGTGGAAAGTGGTCAAATAGAAGACCCTGAACTGACCATGAACCAAACTGCTGGGCTGCAATCCAGCATTTACAGAGCTCTATGCTGCACAGTATTCAACATTATTCCAGCTAATAATGAAATAGTAGTTATAGTTTTGTTGACTGTAATTTCACGTTTATAATTTCCTAGGGAATCTCACAGGGAGGAGAGGCAGGGCAGGAGTCGGCACTCTTGAACAGCTTTAATAACAACAAAATTTCACATAACCCCGTAAGATATGGTGACCGCTTAGCCCAGGTGTTTCAATGATGTCCCCATTGACATACAATGTGTCACAATTTTAGAATCAGAAGACAGTTTACACATTTGTGTGCAACTATCTGTATGGCATGATTCTGGGACTCAATAAAGCCTTCACTTCTCACAGCTTATGCATGCAACTCTAGCATCAGTGACTCTGCCTTTAACTTGAGGCATTACTCTCAAAGTGTGGTTCCTGAAACAACTCTCAAAATCACATGAGGCCGGGCGCGGTGGCTCGTGCCTGTAATCCCAGCACTTTGGGAGGCCCAGGTGCCTGTAGTCCCAGCAACTCGAGAGGCTGAGACAGGAGAATCGCTTGAACCCAGGAGGCAGAGGTTGTAGTGAGCCAAGATTGCACCACTGCATACGAACCTGAGTGACAAAGCGAGACTCCATCTAAAAAAAAAAAAAAAAAAAAAAAATCACATGAGATGCTTGATTAAAACACGGATTCCTAGGTCCCACCCCAGAACTTTTAAACCAGATTCTTAGGTATTAGAGCTCATCGATATGCATGTCAGACAAGCTCCCCACATAGCTTTTCCTTACGTCAAGGGACCACTGGTATCAACTTTGATTCCTTCTAAAATGCAAAGTCACTGGGAGAGGAAATGTATAGTTTTTTATCATTCCATTCCCTTATAGTGGAAAACAAAGGTTGGAGGGTATAAATAAAAGACTGGAGAACAGGACTTGATGGAAAACGGGTCCAAAGGCTGTCAGCTTTACAGCAAATTAATGGAGAGGGAGGGAAAATATGACAAAAGGTGGGGAGAGTAATGGGTTAGGTAAAACAGCTAGAGGCATCTTAGGGCAAACCTCCTGTTTCACCTACCTGTAAATTTTGATTTAGCTGGAGAAACAATGAAGTTAGCTAAAGCAGGAGCTCTGACTTCTGTTCCAAGGTCCAGGAGAAGTAACAGATGGCTTGATCTTCTGCACATGGCTGCATTTTGGACATCTTATTAGGAAACTTGAAAGGCTTCTTCTGCAAAATCCTTTGTGGGTATCCTGGTCTTCAAAATAGGGCTGTTGTCAGTAGGACTGTCCCTTAGTCCTATTTATGTCATCTTAAGTTACAGGAATGCCAACACTTGACAGCAGGAATTACACCAATGGGCTAGGGCCTGCCAGTATGAAGAAATAGGAAAGAAGAAAGGATTCTTAGGTGTTGATACAAACTGTGTGTTTTCTCCCTCAGTGGCCTTTGCATTTTAACAGGAATCAGTCTGGTAGCAGTGGCTCCTATCAGTAGGTGGGGCGGTTGGCGGGGAGGTCCTGAGAAATTACCCATACTTCAGTCATTCTCCAAAGATAGCAATGATATAGCAGTCACTCCTAGAAATTCTACCTAATGATCTTGAAATTTCAGGCTTGTTTTCAAGAAAGGAGAGGATTTGAGATATGTTAGAACCAGGGTGACCATATAAAATAAGGTCTCAAACTATAACGTTTGAGAATAAAGAGCCCATGAACCCTAAGTTGTTGCAGGCCAACTAAGACATTTGATCATGCTGGTTAGAACTCAGGAGAGAAAGTGAAGCCTGCAGAAGATGCAGCATAAGTTAACTGGCACTTGGTAAACGGGAACCTCCCTTTTCTTCACTCTTGTGAAGTATACACCTAATAATCAGACTGATATTTTTAAACAAATTAGACCCCACCACACCCCTGCTCTAACGGTTCAATGCTTTCCCATCACACCTGGATTAAAATCCAAAGGCTTTGCCATGATCCATAAAACCCTACATGATCTGACTCCAGCTACCTCTCTGCCTCTCAGACCTCATTTCCTACATTGTCCCTGCCCTATTCACTCACCTCCAGCTGCAGCAGCCTTCTTTCCAACCATTAAACCACCAAGTTTATTCACTCTTGTGCCAGGTATCAGTTTATTGCCTCACAGATATTAATCCACCCTTCTTTACCCTGCTTTGAGATACTAGAGGTAGGTCCTGTAAACATTTCTCCTGTGCCAGATGACTCAATGTCAACAGAGGCTTTGTCAATAGAGAGCTCTGAGGGGACGCTGCAAGGCTATTGCAAGCTAAAGGGACTTTTCCCCAAATTTATGTGCTATTTTTAAGCATGGCAGCCCATGCAGTGGTATGGGAGAGATCTGGTCATGCTCATCTCAGTAGCCCTTGCGGACCAGCTCCAGCCTGCCAATGCCCTCTAACTAGTTTCTCCTCTACCCAGGAGGCCACTCGTAGGAGACAACACTCTGGTCAATGCTCTCTGGAAAATTTCTTTACCACTGGCAGACTGTGCAGGCCAATGGCAGCCATTCCTTCCCAAAAAGGTACAAATCAGTGTTGAAGTGGATGATAGGGAGAGCTTTTGTAAGTTCTCAGTTTCTTCTTAATTTGCCCTCCCTCAGCCCTAGAGCTAGATAGCTGCTTTTTGCATTTGCTACTTCTCTTTTGATAATTAATCACCTATTACAACTTGCAATTATTAATATTAAATTTTTCTCATTTAAATTACTAGTGTGTTTTCTGTTTTCTGATTGACCCTGCTATAGTATTGGTATTTGGAGTGGTCTGAGAAGACAGATTTTCAAAGATGGGATTTGAGAATTGGATTAGTCATGGATTTGGGTTAGATGAAAGTGCTGAGTTCACTGCCAATGGGAAATCAGATGCTAGTTACCCATGACATACAGTGACATTTCAATAAGTAAGTTAGATTATTACCTGTGGCTGATTATGATGATGTGCTAACTGAAGCAAATGCCTTGGGAGCCCTAGTGGCTACTGAATTTGATTATAACAGCAGTAGTGATGACAACAGTTATTGTAGTTTGGAACTGATTTTCCTGAATGCATTACCGCACTTACAGAAAAGGACAAGCTCAAGATCACAGTCTGAGAGTCCGAACATTTCCATGGCAGTTTTAATACATTCTCATGTCTCATAACCACAGGGCCACTATTGCTGAAAATTGAACACAAAATTTAACTGTGAAAGTGGCTAGATTACAGTAGCACTTGAATTCACAGCCTTAACAAGTTTTTCATGGGAACATTAGGGAACTGATTGAGAAATAATGAGACCCTGAAAGTTGGAATCGGGAAATCTGGCAGGATTCAAATGGAATTGAGAATCTTACATTTTCAAGTCACTCTCATCACCTTTTACAGTGGAAGTAGACCACTTCTACCATAACTAACCTTCCTTTGTGGGAAAACCCTATGATATCATCATCTGGGGAAGATGCTTTGAAGGGGATGTTATTTCTCCTCAAGACTCACTGTAATTAACCCTTGTTGCCTGCAGACCCACAACACAAGCCAAATCTCAGTATGTTTCAGATACATGGTATGACCCAGGAGAAAATAGCTCATACATTAAGATAATTAAATGTACACTTTTAGTGTGTGTGTGTGTGTGTGAGAGAGAGAGAGAGAGAGTTTGGTTCTGTGATCCCACCCAAACCTCATCTCAAATTGTAATCCCCACTTCTTTTTTTTTTTTTTTTTTTTTTTTTTTTTTTTTTTTTTTTTTTTTGAGATGGAGTTTTGCTCTTGTCGCCCAAGCTGGAGTGCAGTGTGTGATCTTGGCTCACTGCAACCTCTGCCTCCCGGGTTCAAGGGATTCTCCTGCCTCAGTCTCCCGAGTAGCTGGGATTACAGGCATCCACTACCACGCCCGGCTAATTTTTTGTATTTTTAGTAGAGACAGGGTTTCGCCATGTTGGGCAGACTGGTCTCAAACTCCTGATCTCAGGTGATCCACCCGTCTCGGCCTCCCAAAGTGCTGGGATTACAGGCATGAGCCACCGCGCCCAGCCAATCCCCATGTTTTAAGGGAGAGACCTGGTGGGAGGTGAATGAATCATGAGGGTGGTTTCCCCCATGCTGGTCTCTTGATAGTGAGTGAGTTCTCACAAGATCTGATGGTTTTATAAATGTTTGACATCACACATTCTCGCTCACCTGCCACCATGCAAGAGCTGCCTGCTTCCCCTTCTGCCATGATTGTAAGTTTCCTGAGGCCTCCCCAGCCATACAGAACTGTGAGTCAATTAAACCTTTGTTTTATGTATATTACCCAGTCTCAGGCAGTTCTTATAGCAGCGTGAGAGTGGACTAATACAATATGTATGTATAAATATATATATACACACACCAACACATGCATATTGCATATATAATATACATTATACATTATACATATTATTCTTCTAACTGCACATGGAACATACTCTCAGCTACATACTCAGTCATAAAGCAAGTCTCAATTTTAAAAAATCTCAATCACACCAATCATCTTCCCAGACCACGATGAAATAAAACAGAAATGAATACCAAGAGAAACTCTCAAAACAACACAAATGCATGGAAACTGAACAACTTGCTCCTGGATGATTTTGGATAAATAAAAAATTAAGGCAGAAATCAAAGAATTATTTGAAACCAATGAAAATAGAGACACAACATACCAAAACTTCTGGGATGTGTCAAAAGCAGAGTTAAGAAGAAAGTTTAGAACCATAAATACCTACAGCAAGAAGATAGATCTCAAATTAACCAAACCTTGCACCTAAAGGAACTAGAAAGACTAGAACGAACTAACTCCAAAGCTAGCAGAGGAAAAGAAATAACTAAAATTAGAACATAAATAGGCCGGGCGCGGTGGCTCAAGCCTGTAATCCCAGCACTTTGGGAGGCCGAGATGGGTGGATCACGAGGTCAGGAGATCGAGACCATCCTGGCTAACACGGTGAAACCCCGTCTTTACTAAAAAATACAAAAAACTAGCCGGGCGAGGTGGCAGCACCTGTAGTCCCAGCTACTTGGGAGGCTGAGGCAGGAGAATGGCATGAACCTGGGAGGTGGAGCTTGCAGTGAGCTGAGATCTGGCCACTGCACTCCAGCCTGGGTGACAGAGTGAGACTCCGTCTCAAAAAAAAAAAAAAAAAAGAACATAAATAAAATTGAGACCCAAAAAACCATACAAAGGATCAATAAAATGGAAAGTTTGTTTTCTGAAAGGATAAACAAGAAAGACCTGTAGCTAGATTAACAGAGAAGAAAAGAAAGAAGATCCAAACAACCCAATCAGAAATGACAAAAGTGACATTAAAATTAAACCCACAGAAATACAAAAGATCCTTGGAGACTACTATGAACATTCCTATGTATGCCAACTAGCAAATCTAGAGGAAATAGATAAATTGCTGGAAACACATGACTTCCTAAGATTGAACCAGAAAGAAACAGAAATCCTAAGAGACAAATAGGAATTAATAAAATTGTCCAGGCACGGTGGCTCACACCTGTAATCCCAGCACTTTGGGAGGCCGAGGCAGGTAGATCATGAGGTCAGGAGTTCGAGACCAGCCTGGCTAACATGGTGAAGCCCTGTCTCCACTAAAAATACAAAAATTAGCCAGGCATGGTGGCAGGTGCCTGTAATCCCAGCTACTCGGGAGGCTGAGGTAGGAGAATTGCTTGAACCTGGGAGGCGGAGGTTGCAGTGAGCCGAGATTTTGCCACTGCACTCCAGCCTGGGCAACAGAGCAAGACTCCATTTCAAAAAAAAAAAAAAGAGAGAGAGAGAGAGAGAAGAAGAAGAAGAAGAAGAAGAAGAAGAAGCAGTAATAAAGTTGAATTGATAATAAAAAACCTAACCAAAAAAAATCACTGGTCCAGATGGATTAACAGCCAAATTCTACAAGACATGCAGAAATGAGCTGGTACCTATCTTACCGAAACTGTTTCAAAAAAATCAAGGAGGAATTCCTCCCTAACTCATTCTATGAAATCAACATCATTCTGATACCAAAATCTGTCAAAGACACAACAAAAAGAAAACTACAGGCTAACATCCCTGATGAACACAGACACAAAAATCATCAACAAAATACTTAGCAAATTGAATCCAGCAGCACCTCAAAAAGTTAATTCATCGTGATCAAATGGGCTTTATTCCTGGGATCCAAAGATGGCTGAAAATATACAAATAAATAAATGTAGTTCACTACATAATCAGAATTAAAAACAAAAACCATATAATCATCTCAATAGACACAGAAAAGCATTCAATACAGTCCAATGTCCCTTCATGATAAAAATCCTCAACAATAGCCAGGCGTGGTGGCAGGCACCTGTAAACCCAGTTATTTGGGAGGCTGAGGCAGGAGAATCGCTTGAACCCAGGAGGCGGAGGTTGCAGTGAGCTGAGATTGTACCAGTGTACTCCAGCATAAGCAACAGAGCAAGACTCCATCTCAAAAACAAACAAAAAACAAAAAACCTCTCAACAAACTAGGCATTAAAAGAACATGCCTCAAAATAATACAAGATATCTATGGCAAACCCACAGCCAACATCCTACTGAATGTGCAAAAGCTGGAAACATTCCCCTTTAAGAACTGGAACATGACAAGGATGCCCATTCTCACCACTTCTATTCAACATAGTACTAGAAGTCCTAGCCAGAGCAGTCAGGCAAGAGATAGAAATAAAAAGCATCTGAATAGGAAATGAGAAAGTCAAATTATCTCTCTTCACTGACAATATGATTCTATACCTAGAAAATCCTAAAGATTCTACTGGGAGACTTCTACATCAAATAAACGACCTCAGCAAAGCCTCAGGATAGGAAAGCAATATACAAAAATCAGTAGCATTTCTGTACACCAATAACACTTAAACTGAAAGCCAAATCAAGAACATAATCCCATTTACACTCAGCAAAAAATTAAAATACCTAGGAATCTAAGATTTCTAAGATTACATCTAAGATTTCTACAATAACTACAGAGAGATGCAAATCAAAATCACAATGAGATACCGTCTCACACCAGTCAGAATGGCTATTACTAAAAAGTCAAAAAAATAACATGTTGGCAAGGTTGTGGAGAGAAGGCAATGCATTGTTGGTGGGAATGTAAATTAGTGCAGCCCCTGTGGAAAACAGTTTGGAGATTGCCCAAAGAACTAAAAATAGAATTATAATTCTATCCAGCACCCCATTACTGGGCATATACCCAAAGGAAATAAATCATTCTACAAAAAAGACACATTCACTTTTATGTTTATTGTACTATTCACAATAGGAAAGACATGGAATCGACCCAGATGCCCAGCAACAATGGATTGGATAAAGAAAATGTGGTACATATACACCATGGAATACTATGCAGTCATTTAAAAAATGAAATTATGTTCTTTCCAGAAACATGGATACAGCTGGAGGCCATTATCCTCAGTGAATTAATGCAAGAACAGAAAACAAAATACCACATGTTCTCACTTGTAAGTAGGAGCTAAACATTGGGTACGCATGGACACAAAGATGGAAACAAGCAACACTGGGGATTCTGAAAGAGAAGCAAGGGTTGAAAAATTACCATCAGGTACTATGTTCACTGCTTGAGCAATGGCATCATTAGAAGCCCAAACCTCAACATCACGATATATACTCACGTAAAAACTCTGCACATGTACCCCCTAAATCTAAAATAAATAATAATAATAATAAAATTTTTTTCAGATTTGGATTGAGTCACTGCAATGAAGATTCATGGTCTCTCACCCAGTTTCCAGTCCTAAGCCAATTTACAGGCCCAGAGTCCCATGGTTGAAGGGGTGGGACTCTGAAGCTTTGCTATTGCATATGCAGTAACTATTCCTCCAAGACTTCCCTCAAGAGATTTGCAGTCGCTTAGTGGAGTGACCACGCATGGCGAAAGGGAACTACTCAGATTCCTTAGGGATCGCTAGACATTGGCTCTGAGTTGCTGCTAATTCCTAAGGACTCATGACATCATTGTGTCCCACCAGTCAAAGTAGGAGCTTATGGTTCCCCTGTAATGGATGGAGTCTCAGCCCAGGTTCTACTCATGGTGATCTTGGTTGGTCCACGAACCCACCCTGTGGCTCTTCTCTCAGTTCCTGAATGCATAATTAGAATAAATGTACTCAGAAGCTGGAAGAATCCCCACATTAGCTCTCTGACCCATAAGGCAGGTGTGATTGTGATACAAAGAGCTAAGTGGAACTTAGCTAGAACTTCCCCTCTTTACCAAAATGGAAGGAACATCACATACCTAGAGGAAATGCAGAGATCAGTGCCACCATCAAAGACCTGAGAGATGCAAGAGTAGTGATATCTAACACATCTGAATTTAGCATGCCTGTTGGGGCCATGCAAAAATTGAACCAATCCTGAAGAACAACTGTGGATTATTGTAAACTTCATCAGATGGAAATTTTGATTGCAGCTGCTGTCCTAGTTGTAGTATATTTACTGGAGCACATGAACACGGCCTCTGGCACTTGGTATGCAGCTATGGACCTAGCTAGTACTTTTTCTCTCCACATTAATTTGCAAAAGATAACTAGAAGTAGATTGCTTTCACTAGGCAGAGCCAAGAATACATTTTGACAGACTTGTCTCAGAACTACATCAACTCTCCACCTCTGCCATAATATAGCCCAGAGAAATCCCAATCATTTGACAATCCACTAAACATCACACACAATACCATTATGCTGATTGAGTCTGATAAGCAGGAAGTAGTAAATAATTTGGATGTCTTAGCAAGACATAAATGACCCAGAAGGTGGAGGATCTATATCACACAAATTGGAAGCCCAGTAGCTCCTGAAGTTTCAGGGAATCCAAAGGTCTGGAGCGTGTTGAGATATCCCCATCCAAGGTGAAAGGCAAGTTGCTGCACCTAGCACCACTTACCACACACACAAGTGCACACACACACACGCACACAGAGACACACATACAGACACACACACACACACACAGAGGCACACACACAAGACACACAGGCATACATACACACACATGCACACACCAGACACACACACACACACATACACACACACACAGACACATACACACACACACACAGAGACACACATACAGACACACAGACACAGAGGCACACACACAAGACACACAGGCACACATACACAGACACACGCACACACCAGACACACACATAGACACACACACACAGACACACACAGACACACACACACAGACACACATACACACACACACACACAGAGACACACATAGACACACACACACACAGACAGAGGCACACACACAAGACACACAGGCGCACAGACACGCACACACCAGACACAGACACACACACACACACACAGACACACACACACGCACACACCAGACACACACACACAGACACACACACACAGACACACACACACAGACGTGCAAGGCTTCGTAGTCTTTGTATTTTGGAAGCAACACCTTGTCCTGGCTTTTACCCAAGTCACCAAAAAGGCTGACAATTTTGAGTAAGGATCAGCGCAAGGGAAAGTTCAGTAGCAAGTCCAGGCTACAATGCAAATTGCTCTTTCACTTACCTTATCATCAAGCTGATCCAATATTTTCTAAGTGTCTGTGGAAAATAATAAGTTTTTGGAGTCTCCAGCAAACACTAATCACAGTGCAGACCTCTCAAATTTTGAAATACATCTATGCCCTCTTCTGCAGATGAATATTCTCCTTTTTGAAAAATACCTTCTGGGCCGGGCACGGTGGCTCAAGCCTGTAATCCCAGCACTTTGGGAGGCCAAGACAGGTGGATCACGAGGTCAGGAGATCGAGACCATCCTGGCAAACACGGTGAAACCCCGTCTCTACTAAAAAATACAAAAAACTAGCCAGGCGAGGTGGCGGGCGCCTGTAGTCCCAGCTACTCGGGAGGCTGAGGCAGGAGAATGGCGTGAACCCGGGAGGCGGAGCTTGCAGTGAGCCGAGATCCGGCCACTGCACTCCAGCCTGGGCGACAGAGCGAGACTCCGTCTCAAAAAAATAAATAAATAAAATAAAATGAAAAATACCTTGTGACTTGCTACTGGCTCTCGATAGAGATCTAGTCATAGAATGTTAGGACCACACAGGCTGAGCTTTTTATCGGAAATCCTGTGTTATCTTATGTTAGCCATAAGGTTGGGTGTGCACTGCAGCAATCTATCATCAAATAGAAATGCTATACAAAATCTGGGCTCAAGGAAAGTCAAGAAACAAGTTACACAGACCAGCGACTCAGATTCCTTTGATACTAACACCTCCTACATTAACTTCTCTCTCTCACTTCAGGCCTGGGGCATCATAGGGAGTTCTCATAGTAAGATCAATTGCCTGAGGAAGAAAGAGCTTGAGACTGGTTTATAGATGTTCTGCTTGATATATTGACCACACAAAAGTAGGGAGCTGCAGCGTAAGACTCCACTACGGAAAGCCACTTTACAGGAGAGGGAATGGTGAAGGAAAATTCTTCAAGTGGGCAGAATTTTGCCCAGTATGGTTGGTTGCCAAATTTGCTGGACTGAGAAATGGCCAGATATAAAAAATCTACATGACTCATGAGCAGTTGTTAACAGTTCGAATGGTCTCGAACTTGGAAGGAACAGGATTGAAATACTGGTGGAAAGAAGTCTGAGCAAAATATATGTGGGAGGGCTTCTTCTCCAAATTGGCAGCCTGAAGATATTTTTGTCCCACATGAATGCTCACCAAAGGGCATTCACTGCAAAGGAAGCTCTCAATAATCAAGTGGACAAAATTATACGCTCTGTGAATGTCAGTCAGCTTCTTTCCCCAACCACCCCACTGACGGCTCAGTGGGCCCAAGAACAAAATGGCCATGGCAGGGGTGGAGGCTATTCCTGGCCCCAGTAATATGGACGTCCCCACTGAACTGGGAACTTCACCTGATGGGTCATAATCTACTAACAGAACATACCAACACTGAGGCCCATATGGGTCCATCTGTCAGGGATACCAGCCAGACTCCTCATGGCAGGCTGATTACCTTGGCTCTCTTCCACTATCAAGAGAGCAGAGATTCGTCCTCACAACAGCAGACACATATTCTGGAAATGAATTTGCCTTTCCTGCCTTAAATGCTTCTGCCAGCACCACCAACTGTGGACTCAAACACACCGGGCAACCAAAGATATGGGGCAAAATTCGGCCACTGTCCCACTCACCGATGTGGTACTGCTCACAGAATTTTGCCTGATCATGAGGACGCGAAGGCCTAAGAATGATACAATGGCTTTGGGGACTTGAGGGGAAGGGTGGGGGGGCAAGGGATAAAAGACTACAAATAGGGTGCAGTGTGTACTGTTTGGGTGATGGGTGCGCCAAAATCTCACAAATCACCACTAAAGAACCTACTCGTATAACCAAATACCACCTGTACCCCAATAACCTATGGGAAAGAAAGAATGACGCAGGTGCATTGTTTGAGCCCATGAGTTTGAGGCCGTAGTGAGCTATAATCACACCACTGAACTCCTGCCTAAATGACTGCTGAGAGATCCCTCTCGGAAAAAAGAAAAAAGAATATTCTATTTTTGAGAAAATAAAGTTAAAGTCTATTTTATCATTATAATAGTGTCTAATTGGTAGATACTTAAAATAAGTAATTTGTCTACAGATCTTTAAAAAAAACAACAACAACAACAAAGAATTTTGCCTGATCATGAAACAGATTTTGTGGCAAAGGGAGTGTGACAACAGGCCCATGTCCATGAAATCTAACCACAATACCCCATCAACCAAGTGAACTGGCTGGATTGAAAGCGGATCTGGCTCACTGAAAACTCAACTACAGTGTGAGACAATTCCTTGCAAGGATGGAGTCTGCCTTGTAGGCTGCAGTATATGCTTTGAATAGGAGATCCCTATATACGATGCTATCTCCCACATAGCCAAAATATACATGTATTGGAATCAAAGGATGAAAGAGACAGCAGCTCCTTTTGCTATTATACCTAAGAAAACACTGGCAGAATTTTTGGCTTCCCATTCAGCAATCTTGAGCCCTTCTGGTTCGGAGGTCTTAGTTTCCAAGTGGGAGTTACAGGTTACGATAATGGTTCCACTGGTTTGCAAGATGAGACGGCCACTTGGCCATGTTGGGCTCCTTATGCCACTGAACCAATAAGCAGAAGAAAGGGTTACTCAGCTGGCTGGAGTGATCGATCACAATTGCCAGTGGGAAATTGGGTTGCTGCTATACAATGGGGGACAAGGAGAATGATATTTGGAACACAGCATGTTTTTCATGACCAACAGTAAATGTTAGTTGAAGACTAAAGCAAACAAACAAAGTCAAGACCCTTCAGAAATGATGGTTTGGGTCAACCTACCTGAATAAGAAGTCATCTAGTTAAGTTTCTGGATGAAGACAAAGAAAAAACTGAATGGGGCGTAGAGAAGGGAGACAGATATCAACTATAACCTTGTGACTCATCACAAGAATTATAGCAGGTTTGCATATTTTCTTTTTGTATATATTTATTTGTATATAGTACCTATTTTCTTCTCTATTTTTCTTTTCCTTATTATGTCATATACAAGTTGTTGAAGGTTAACTTTACAATTCAGTTATTAGCCAACAACACTTTCAGTAGGACTGTGACTAAACCTGGAAGTACCGAATGCAGCCAGCAATGGATATAATGTCTTTGGGGACGGTTTGTCTCCATCTTGGAAAGTATATGAGAACTTCACTTGCACAAAGGACAGCTTCAGTTTATTAGTGCATGTATGTATAGAAGGATATATAGAGAAGTTGGGTGGCCAAACAGATAGACTGTGCCGGTTATCAATGTATTGCCTCCCAACTCCAAATCCATCCTTTCTTTTTCTGCTGTTATACTGGAGTTGTACCCCTGTGAACTTTTCTCCTTTACCAGATGGTTTGATATTAGAACTTGTCAACAGTGAATACTAGGACACAGAGAGGCAATAGCAGAAAGAAGGGAATTCCTTCTGGTGTCCTAGGTTTTGGTGCAGCAGCTGGTTCTTTGGTTTTCAGGAGGCTTGGTAGCACTCACTCATGGACTGGCTCCTGCCTGCACCCTCTGGCAAGTTGCTTTGCTCCTACAGATTAGCTCTGACCCAGGCATTCTGGCAAGTTTTTTTAAATCATCCAAGGCTACAGGTTTCTGTGGCAGCCACATCATTCTTAGTTCCCTCTTTGTTCTCTCCCTCAGCCCTAGAGGTAAGAGCTGCTTTCTGAAATTGCTACTTCTAGACAACTCTAAGTCTTCTTTTTACCATGTTAAGTAGTCAGCCACTTGTAACTAGTTAATGAGTCTTTGTATTAAAGTCTCACCATTCAAATTACTGTGGTTTCTGTGCCTGATTGATCCCTGACCAATAGACGAGCTCAGTAAGGATCAGGACCCTTGCCATTGTCACTGCCTGGAACAATCTTCATCTAGACAATCAACTGTTCAAACACAGCTGCTGACTGACTGCTGTTTCTGTCCAAACTTTCCTTCCTTTATAGTTAAACTGAAGCCTCTGAGGCAGCCTCCATCTATCCTTTGAAACAAGATGGCACAGACCCAACCACTATTTGTAACCAGGATAAGACCCAGAGAGTGGATATAAAAGGGTTACTTGTGACATAAACCAGACGTTGAGTTTTGGGGTCTGACTCTCAATGAACATGCCTGAGAACAGTATTACCACTACTTACAAGCCCTAGAAACACCAAGATTATCTGAGAGTTGTGGTTATACTCTGTGTGCCCAAAAAGTGTTTGTCAAGTCCCTACTATGTATCAAAAACTTTATAGGCACTAGGTATACAGCAACGCTTGGTTCTGATTCACCCCTAAAATGTCCCACATCTCTGAGAGGCAGTCCCTCTTTTACATAACCCCATGTGTGCATTGGGTAGACCCTCATCCACATGGTGCCTGCTGGCCTATCCACAAACTCAACTGCATTTCGAAAGGGAGACTCCAAGGGCCATGCACACAGTGGTGTAGGTTACTCAGTGCCCAAAGATACCCAGCGGAGGATGAGTGTGGAAGGTGGCATCAAGCAGCTCTAACTGCTGAGTCTTGTGCCTGCTGGGGTTGTGTAAGTCCAGCAGGTTGCTCCCTTGTAACTGTGTGTACAACTGTTCTGGGACCTCAAGTTTCACCTTGCTGAGCCTAAATGTACAACAGGATGGATCTATTCAGGACCATGAGTATTTTTGCAGGACTGGCCTGGGCAAGAATTTTCTTATCTAGAGAGAAGGAGCAGGAGTTGCTGCAGCAGCAGAGCAGTCTCAGTCTTGGACAGTCTGCTAAGACTTGCTCAGGCCTCTTGCAGTACAGCTGGGTTTGCTGCTGCAAGAAGTGAAGGAGGATTGTTTTCTGGGAGGAAAGAAAAGGATGTCTCCACAGATGCCTAATGCTGAGATCACTCAGCTTCCCTTGGCTCCTGTACCATTGTGTGGGCCCCAGAGTCCCTGTGTTAGTTTTCTAATGCTGTGTAACAAATTTCCACAAACTTAGCAACTTAAATTAACATACGGGCCGGGCGCAGTGGCTCAAGTCTGTAATCCCAGCACTTTGGGAGGCCGAGGCAGGCGGATCACGAGGTCAGGAGATCGAGACCATCCCGGCCTACACGGTGAAACCCCGTCTCTACTAAAAAATACAAAAAAAACTAGCCGGGCGAGGTGGCAGGCGCCTGTAGTCCCAGCTACTCGGGAGGCTGAGGCAGGAGAATGGCGTAAACCCAGGAGGCGGAGCTTGCAGTGAGCTGAGATCCGGTCACTGCACTCCAGCCTGGGCGACAGAGCGAGACTCCGTCTCAAAAAAAATAAATAAATTAATTAATTAATTAATTAACATACATATATCATCTCACAGTTGATATGGGAGACCAATCATGGTTCCTTCACCTGTGGTCTCACAAAGCTATAACAAAGGTATATACTGGGTAATATTCTCATCTTGAGACTTGATTGGGGAAGAATCCACTTCAAAGTTTATTAAAGTTGTTGGCAGAGGCCGGGCATGGTGGCTCACACCTGTAATCCCAGCACTTCGGGAGGCCGAGGCAGGTGGATCACTTGAGGTCAGGGGTTCAAGACCAGCCTGGCCAACATGGTAAAACCCCATCTCTACCAAAAATACAAAAAATTAGCTGGGCGTGGTGGCAGGCACCTGTAATCCCAGCTACTCAGGGGGCTGAGGCAGGAGGATGGCTTAAACCTGGGAGGCAGAGGTTGCAGTGACCTGACCACACTATTGCACTCCAGCCTGGGTGCCAAGAGCAAGACTCTGTCTCAAAAAAAAAAAAAATTGTTGGCAGAATCAATTCCTTTGCCGTCTATGACCAAGGTTTCCATTTACCTACAGGCTGTCAGCTGGGGGCCACTCTCAGCTCTAAAAGGGTGCCTGCAATTCCTTGCCATGTATCTCCCTGAATTGGCCTTCTCATAACATGGCAACTTACTTCCTTTTTATTATTATACTTTAAGTTCCAAGGTACAAGTGTACAACATGCAGGTTTGTTGCATATGTATACATGTGCCATGTTGGTGTGCTGCACCAATTAACTCGTCATTTACATTAGGTATATCTACTAATGCTATCCCTCCCCCCTGCCCCCACCCCACAACAGGCCCTGGTGTGTGATGTTCCCCATCCTGTGTCCAAGTGTTCTCATTGTTCAATTCCCACCTATGAGTGAGAACATGTGGTGTTTGGTTTTCTGTCCTTGCAATAGTTTGCTCAGAATGATGGTTTCCAGCTTCATCCATGTTGCTATAAAGGACATGAACTCATCCTTTTTTATGGCTGCATAGTATTCCATGGTGTATATGTGCCACATTTTCTAAATCCAGTCTATCATTGACGGACATTTGGGTTGGTTCCAAGTCTTTGCTATTGTGAATAGTGCTGCAATAAACATATGTGTGCATGTGTCTTTATAGCAGCATGATTTATAATCCTTTGGGTATATACCCAGTAATGGGATGGCTGGGTCAGATGGCATTTCTAGTTCTAGATCCTTGAGGAATCGCTGCACTGTCTTCCACAATGGTTGAACTAGTTTACAGTTCCACCAACAGTGGAAAAGTGTTCCAGCACCGGTTGTTTCCTGACTTTTTAATGATTGCCATTCTAACTGGTGTGAGATGGTATCTCATTGTGGTTTTGATTTGCATTTCTCTGATGGCCAGTGATGATGAGCATTTTTTCATGTGTCTGTTGGCTGCATAAATTTCTTCTTTTGAGAAGTGTCTGTTCATATCTTTCGCCCACTTTTTGATTGGGTTGTTTGATTTTTTCTTGTAAAATTTTTTAAGTTCTTGTAGATTCTGGATATCAGCCCTTTGTCAGATGTATAGATTGTAAAAATCTTCTCCCATTCTGTAGGTCACCTGTTCACTCTGATGGTAGTTTCTTTTGCTGTACAGAAGCTCTTTAGTTTAATTAGATCCCATTTGTCAATTTTGGCTTTTGTTGTCATTGCTTTTGGTGTTTTAGTCATGAAGTCCTTGCCCATGCCTATGTCCTCAATGGCATTGCCTAGGTTTTCTTCTAGGGTTTTTATGGTTTTAGGTCTAATATTTAAGTCTTTAATCCATCTTGAATTAATTTTTGTATACGGTATAAGGAAGGGATCCAGTTTCAGCTTTCTACATATGGCCAGCCAGTTTTCCCAGCACCATGTATTAAATAGAGAATCCTTTCCCTATTTCTTGTTTTTGTCAGTTTTGTCAAAGATCAGATGGTTGTAGATGTGGGGTATTATTTCTGAGGCCTCTGTTCTGTTCTATTGGTCTATATCTCTGTTTTGGTACCAGTACCATGCTGTTTTGGTTACTGTAGCCTTGTAGTATAGTTTGAAGTCAGGTATTGTGATGCCTCCAGCTTTGTTCTTTTTGCTTAGGATTGTCTTGGCAATGTGGGCTCTTTTTTGGTTCCATATGAAATTTAAAGTAGTTTTTTCCAATTTTGTGAAGAAAGTCATTGGTAGCTTGATGGGGATGGCATTGAATCTTTAAATTACCTTGGGCAGTATGGCCATTTTCATGATATTGATTCTTCCTATCCATGAGCATGGAATTTTCTTCCATTTGTTTTTGTCCTCTTTTATTTCATTGAGCAGTGGTTTGTAGTTCTCTTTGAAGAGGTCCTTCGCATCCCTTGTAAGTTGGATTCCTAGGTATTTTATTCTCTTTGAAGCTATTGTGAATGGGAGTTCATTCATGATTTGGCTCTCTGTCTGTTATTGGTGTATAGGAATGCTTGTGATTTTTGCACATTGATTTTGTATCCTGAGACTTTGCTGAAGTTCTTTATCAGCTTAAGGAAATGTTGGGCTGAGACAATGGGGTTTTCTAAATATACAATCATGTCATCTGCAAACAGGGACAATCTGATTTCCTCTTTTCCTAACTGAATACCCTTTATTTCTTTCTCCTGCCTGATTGCCCTGGCCAGAACTTCCAACACTATGTTGAATAGCAGTGGTGAGAGAGGGCATCCCTGTCTTGTGCCAGTTTTCGAAGGGAATGCTTCCAGTTTTTGCCTATGCAGTATGATATTGGTTGGGGATTTGTCATAAATAGCTCTTATTATTTTGAGATATGTCCCATCAATACCTAGTTTATTGAGAGTTTTAGCATGAAGGGATGTTGAATTTTGTCGAAGGCCTTTTCTGTATCTATTGAGATAATCATGTGGTTTTTGTCTTTGGTTCTGTTTAAATGATAGATTACATTTATTGATTTGCGTATGTTGAACCAGACTTGCATCTCAGGGATGAAGCCAACTTGATTGTGGTGGATAAGCTTTTTGATGTGCTGCCAGTATTTTATTGAGGATTTTTGCATCAATGTTCATCAGGGATATTGGTCTAAAATTCTCTTTTTGTTGTGTCTCTGCCAGGTTTTGGTATCAGGATGATGCTGGCCTCATGAGTTAGGGAGGATTCCCTCTTTTTCTGTTAATTGGAATAGTTTCAGAAGGAATGATACCAGCTCCTCTTTGTACCTCTGGTAGAATTAGGCTGTGAATCTGTCTGGTCCTGGACTTTTTTTTGGTTGGTAGGATATTAATTATTGCCTCAATTTCAGAGCCTGATCAAGATGGCCAAGTAGGAACAGCTCCAATCTACAGCCCCCAGCATGAATGATGTGGAAGATGGGTGATTTCTGCATTTCCAACTGAGCCTTTAAGAGAGTAGTGGTTCTCCCAGCACAGAGTTTGAGATCTGAGAATGGACAGACTGCCTCCTCAAGTGTGTCCCTGACCCTGGAGTAGCCTAACTGGGAGACACCTCCCAGTAGGGGCCGACTGACAACTCATACAGCCGGGTGCTCCTCTGAGATGAAGCTTCCAGAGGAAGGATCAGGCAGCAATATTGCAACATTTGCTGTTCTGCAATATTTGCTGTTCTGCAGCCTCCACTGGTGATACCCAAGCAAACAGGGTCTGGAATGGACCTCCAGCAAACTCCAACAGACCTGCAACTGAGGGTCCTGACTATTGGAAGGAAAACAAACAGAAAGGACATCCACACCAAAACCCCATCTGTACATCACCATCATCAAAGACAAAAGGTAGATAAAACCACAAAGATAGGGAGAAACCAGAGCAGAAAAACTGAAAATTCTAAAAATCAGAGTGCCTCTTCTCCTCGAAAGGAACACAGCTCCTCCCCAGCAATGGAACAAAACTGGACAGAGAATGACTTTGACGAGTTCAGAGAAAAAGGCTTCAGACAATCTGTGATAACAAACTTCTCCAAGCTAAAGGAGGATGTTTGAACCCATTGCAAAGAAGCTAAAAACCTTGAAAAAAGATTAGACAAATGGCTAACTAGAATAAACAGCATAGAGAAGACTTTAATGAGCTGAAAACCATGGCATGAGAACTACGTGATGCATGCACAAGCTTCAGTAGCCGATTCGATCAAGTGGAAGAAAGGGTATCAGTGATTGAAGATCAAATGAATGAAATGAAGTGAGAAGAGAAGTTTAGAGAAAAAAGAGTAAAAAGAAACGAACAAAGTCTCCAAGAAACATGGGACTATGTGAAAAGACCAAATCTGACTGAAAAAGACAAGTCTGATTGGTGTACGTGAAAATGGCGGGGACAATGGAACCAAGTTGGAAAATACTCCTCAGGATATTATCCAGGAGAACTTGCCCAACCTAGCAAGACAGGCCAACATTCAAATTCAGGAAACACAGAGAATGCCACAAAGATACTCCTCGAGAAGAGCAACTCCAAGACACATAATTGTCAGTTTCACCAAAGTTAAAATGAAGGAAAAAATATTAAGGGCAGCCAGAGAGAAAGATTGGGTTACCCACAAAGGGAAGCCCATCAGACTAACAGCAGATCTCTCAGCAGAAACCCTACAAGCCAGAAGAGAGTGGGGGCTAATATTCAACATTCTTAAAGAAAAGAATTTTCAACCCAGAATTTCATATCCAGCCAAACTAAGCTTCATAAGTGAAGGAGAAATAAGATCCTTTACAGACAAGCAAATGCTGAGAGATTTTGTCACCACCAGGCCTGCCTTACAAGAGCTCTTGAAGGAAGTACTAAACACGGAAAGGAACAACTGGTACCAGCCACTGCAAAAACATGCCAAATTGTAAAGACCATCGATGCTAGGAAGAAACTGCATCAACTAACAAGCAAAATAACCAGCTAACATCAGAATGACAGGATCAAATTCACAAATAATAATATTAACCTTAAATGTAAATGGGTTAAATGCTCCAATTAAAAGATGCAGACTGGCAAATTGGATAAAGAGTCAAGACCCATCAGTGTGCTGTATTCAGGAGACCCATCTCACATGCAGAGACACACACAGGCTCAAAATAAAGGGATGGAGGAAGATCTGCCAAGCAAATGAAAAGAAAAAAAAAAAAAAAAACCAGGGGTTGCAATCCTAGTCTCTGATAAAACAGACTTTAAACCAACAAGGATCAAAAGAGATGAAGAAGGCCATTACATAATGGTAAAGGGATCAATTCAACAAAAAAAGCTAACTATCCTAAATATATATGCACCCAATACAGGAGCACCCAGATTCATAAAGCAAGTCCTTAGAGACCTACAAAGAGACTTAGATTCCCACACAATAATAATGGGAGACTTTAACACCCCACTGTCATCATTAGACAGATCAATGAGACAGAAAGTTAACAAGGATATCCAGGAATTGAACTCAGCTCTGCACCGAGTGGACCTAATAGACATCTACAGAACTCTCCACCCTAAATCAACAGAATATACATTCTTCTCAGTACCACATCGCACTTATTCCAAAACTGACCACATAGTTGGAAGTTAAGCACTCCACAGCAAATGTAAAAGCACAGAAATTATAACAAACTGTCTCTCAGACCACAGTGCAATCAAACTAGAATTCAGTATTAAGAAACTCACTCAAAATCGCTCAGCTACATGGAAACTGAATAACCTGCTCCTGAATGACTACTGGGTACATAGCGAAATGAAGGCAGAAATAAAGATGTTCTTTGAAACCAATGAGAACAAAGACACAACATACCAGAATCTCTGGGACACCTTTAAAGCAGTGTGTAGAGGGAAATTTATAGCACTAAATGCCCACAAGAGAAAGCAGGAAAGATCTAAAACTGACACCCTAACATTACAACTAAAAGAACTAGAGAAGCAAGAGCAAACACATTCAAAAGCTAGCAGAAGGCAAGAAATAACTAAGATCAGAGCAGAACTGAAGCAGATAGAGACACAAAAAAACCCTTCCAAAAAATCAATGAATCCAGGAGCTGGTGTTTTGAAAAGATCAACAAAATTGATAGACTGCTGGCAAGACTAATAAAGAAGAAAAGAGAGAAGAATCAAATAGATGCAATAAAAAATGATATCACCACCGATCCTACAGAAATACAAACTACCATCAGAGAATACGATACACACCTCTACGCAAATAAACTAGAAAATCTAGAAGAAATGGATAAATTCCTGGACACATACACCCTCCCAAGACTAAACCAGGAAGAAGTGGAATCCCTGAATAAGTAACTTACTTCCTAAAAGCCAGAGGCAACCTTTTGCTCTAGCCTACTCAAACGGACTTCCACATAACATACTATGATCACAGGAGTGACATCTTTTACCATACCCTATTAGTTAGAAGCAAGTCACAGTCTCTGTCTGCATGCCAAAGGAGAGGATTACAATGGGGACACCAGGACGCAAAAAATCACTGGGTCATCTTGAGGTGTATATGACTACACTAGAGGAAAATTCCTCTTCACTCAGGTGATCTGGGAACATCATGCTCACTTGAACAGCACAGGCTGATGCCCCTGCTCTACATCTCAACTTTAGCCCCTGGATGGAGCTCAAGCCTTGGGCACAGCATGGTCACTCAAACTACTTTTGAGGGTGATATGCCTAACACAGGATGAGGTGACAGACCATACCTTCTCTGAAACATCCTCCTCATTCTAATCCCCATCTTTGCCCATCTCTAAATGCAAAGTGCTTTTGCCATGCCTAGTCAAACTCCCTTGTGCTTGCAAACACCAGGACTTTGCAGGGAGCCCCAAAGACTGGTTAATAACCTGTGTGTAGACCTGAGCTAGGCTGCAGCTTATCTCAAGATAGACGGGTCAGGTCTGGGAGCAAAGGCACAATTCTCAGTACGGTGAATCCCAGTGGGCTGCTTCCACTGACGCTCATTCTAACCCCCTGCCAGACCTCAGCCAATTTTCAGACTGGAGTCCCTTGGTTGAAGGGGTGGGACTTTCAGCATTGCCATAATATGTACAGTAAATATTCTTATAAAATGTGTCCTGTTCCCCAGTGGTACTCATCTAGGTATATGTAGTCCTCACCGGCAACTCAAGTGAGGCATCAAGGCTGAGGGCACTCCTAAGAGTTTGGGGAATTAATTCCAAGAGGAAGAAGCAGGGTGATCCTACCCTGAAAGTGCAGCTGAGAATTTTCCTCTGGGAGATAATGGTCTTCTCTGTATTTAAAACCAATGCTAGAGAGGCTAGAATACAAGCAAATCCATCTAAAGCTCTTTGTTCCAGGACTATAAAGACTGTTCTGAATTTGGAGATACTGGAAGAAAGCTCAGAGTCACAGGCTTCGGGTGAGAATCAAATTGGATAGCCTAAATGAAAGAGCTCTGCAGGGTTCTCAACTGCGTACCACCACCAGTAGTCAGACAGCCTTAGCTTGGCTGTAGACAGAGAAAACTCTTAATAGAACAGCAAATGTTTATTTTATTTTATTTATTTTTTTTTTTTGGGGACGGAGTCTCGCTCTGTCGCCCGGGCTGGAGTGCAGTGGCCGGATCTCAGCTCACTGCAAGCTCCGCCTCCCGGGTTTACACCATTCTCCTGCCTCAGCCTCCCAAGTAGCTGGGACTACAGGCGCCTGCCACCTCGCTCGGCTAGTTTTTTGTATTTTTTAGTAGAGATGGGGTTTCACCGTGTTAGCCAGGATGGTCTCGATCTCCTGACCTCGTGACCCACCCGCCTCGGCCTCCCAAAGTGCTGGGATTACAGGCTTGAGCCACCGCGCCCGGCCCAGCAAATGTTTATTTTTTAAAGGAGAAAAACCAAAGAAGGTTAGCAGGAGGAAGCCCTGCCCCAGACACAATACTTAGAGGAACACAAGCATTGTGTGAGGGAGAAAAGACTTTAAGTGAGAAAGGTGTTGTCCCTCCCAAATTTCAATCATCCAAAACTTAGTACTCAAAAGGCCCCTGAATGCGTCATAAAGAGGATGGCCATGCAGGACAAGGTGATGAGGGTGTGGATGGATATCTGCTTCTCCAGGGTTGCTCACCTCAGGCAGACAGAAGGGCCAGGGCAGCCATCGGTGCTATAGTGGTTATTGGTTTTGCCTACCACAGGCAGGCACTGAAACAGGAGAAGGGACAGAAACACATGCTGGGTGCCAACCTGCAGGAGAAAGTACAGAGGGTAGAAAAGCAAAAGCATCTTCTCTGGTGGAAGTTCAGGATGACTTTCTTTGGGGAGGTGGTGTGTTCCTGGATTCCCACCATGTAGCCCTTCTCCACTTCACCTGCTCCCAGCTCCACTCATTCCTGTTCACCTTGCTTATGCCAAAGCTAAGCCATGAATTCCATAAGGAAGAATAGGACTATGAAGAGAAAGAAGTATCAAATTCCTGTTACGGGATTGCCAAAATTTTTTTCAAAATACTCCATCAAGCAAGGATAGGTGATTTTGCCAGGGCACTGGGAATCTTCATGGGTGGGGGTCCAAGGCATATGGTACCCCACCACTTCATACATGGCAATTAAACCAAACCACAGCTGCTGCCCCAATGTAGTAGCCAGATTTGTCACTGGCCACAGAGTACAGTACAGAGATCAGTGCAGTCACTGCCGCTGCAGTCATCTCCTTTGACTCTCAGGGGACCAGTGGAATCTAAGACCAGGAGAACTCTGACAGCACCTTAGGAGGAAAAGAAAGGCAAAGCGAGTTCAGGGTCAGAAAGGAAGAGAAGTTGCCAAGAATTCTAAGCACATCCAAGAAGCCTGCTCAAGTTTTAGATCCATCACGGGCTCTCAGTTTCATATCTCTACAGCCAACCTAAGCAAGAAGTGTTTGTGTTCCCATGATGCAGTTCTTCCTCTCTCTCTGTTTCAGCCTGTAATAAATTAGGCTGTCCACCTCTGGACACCACACAGCCCAACTGCATTATAATTACATTTGTAGATCTTACCTCTCCTCTTCCTAAAGGTGAGGAATCAAGCCTTATTCACATTTGCAATGCACATATCATCCAGCAGAGCATTACATCTAATAAGGAACTAACTAGGCTTGATAAATGAATGCATGAATGAGAGAAGGAACAAATATATGAATTTAACAATTTTTCCCTTTCTTTCAACTTTTAGATTAAGGGTATCCATGTGCAGGTTTGTTTCACGAGTAAATTATGGGTCACCAAAGTTTGGTGTATGAATGATCCCTTCACTCAGGCACTGAGTGCATGATAGGCAGCTTTTCCACACTTACTTCCTCTCCCACCCCCTCCCTCTAGTAGCCCCCAGTGTTTATTGCTCCCATCTTTATGGTCATGTGTACTCAATGTTTAACTCCCATTTATAAGTGAGGACATGTGATATTTGGTTTTCTGTTCCTGCATTAATTCACTCTGGATAATGGCCTCCAGCTGCATCCATGTTGCCGCAGAGGATATGATTTTGCTTTTTTTAACAGCTGCATGGTATTTCATGGTGTGTATATACCACATTTTCTTTCTCCAGTTCACTGTTGGTGGGCATCTACGTTGATTCCATGTCTTTGCTATTGTGACTAGTGTTGCAACAAACATATGAGTACGTGTGTCTTTTTTGAGGAATGATTTATTTTCCTTTGGGTATACACTCAGTAGTGGAATTGCTTGGTCCAATGGTAAGTCCAAGCTCTTTGGGAAATCTCTAAACTGCTTTCCACAGTGGGTGAACTAACTTACATTCCCACCAACAGTGTATAAAGATTCCCTTTTCTCCATAATGTCACTAACATCTATTATTTTCTGTCTTTTTAATAACAGCCATTCTGACTGGTGTGGGATAGTATCTCCTTGTGGTTTTAATTTGGATTTCTCTAACGATTAGTGATGTTGATTCTTTTTTTCATATATTTGTTGGCTGCATATATGTCTTCTTTTAAGAAGCATCTGTTCACGTCCTTTGCCCACTTTTTATTGGCGATATTTTTGCTCATTGATTTGTTAAGTTCCTTTTAGATTCTGGATATTAGACCTTTGTTGGTTGCATAGTTTGCAAATGTTTTCTTTCATTCTGTAGGTTGTCTGTGTGTTGACAGTTTATTTTGCTGAGCAGAAGCTCTTTAATTAGGCCCCACTTGTCCATTTTTGACTTTGTTACAATTGCTTTTGTGAGCTTAGTCATAAATTATTTGCTAAGGCTGGTGTCCAGAATGGTGTATCCCAGTTTTTCTTCTATGATTTTTATAGTTTTAGCTCTTACATTTAAGTCTTTAATCCATCTTGAGTTAATTTTTGTATGTGATGTAATTTTTTTTTTTTTTTTGAGACGGAGTCTCACTCTGTCCCCCTGGTTGGAGTGCAGTGGCGCGATCTCAGCTCACTGCAAGCTCTGCCTCCCAGGTTCCTGCCATTCTCCTGCCTCAGCCTCCCAAGTAGCTGGGACTACAGGCGCCCACCACCGCGCCCAGCTAATTTTTTGTATTTTTAGTAGAGACGGGGTTTCACCGTGGTCTTGAACTCCTGACCTGTGATCCGCCCGCCTCATGATGTAATTTTGTATGTTATGTGATTTTTGTATGTGATGTAGGAGTCCAGTTTCACTCCTCTGCATATAGCTAACCAGTTATCCCAGCATAACTTATTGAGTGAAGAGTCCTTTCCTCTTTGGTTGTTGTTGTCAACTTTGTTGAAGATCAGATGGTTGTAGGTGTGTGGCTTTGGGGCATAGGGGTTCTCTATCCTGTTCCAGTGGTCTGGGTATCTATTTTTCTATGAGTACCATACTGTTTTGGTGACAGACTGGTAGTATGATGCCTCTAGCTTTGTTCTTTTTGCTTAAAATTGCTTTGGCTATTTGGGCTCCTTTTTGGTTCCATAAGAATTGTAGCATAGCTTTTCATAATTCTGTGAAAAATGGTGGTGGTTTGACAGCTTTGGGCAGTATGGTCATTTTAACAATATTGATTTTTCCAATTCATGAGCATGGGATATTTTTCCATTTGTTTGTGTTACCTGTGATTTCTTCTAGCAGTGTTTTGTAGTTCTCTTTGTAAAGAGCTTTCACCTCCTTGGTTAGATGTATTCCAAGGTGGGTTTGTGTTTGTGTGTGTGTGTGTGTGTGTGTGTATTACAAATGGGACTGCATTCTTGATTTGGCCCTCAGCTTGAATGTTATTGGTGTATAGAAATGCTACTGATTAGGAGCCCGGCACGGTGGCTCACTCCTGTAATCCCAGCACTTTGGGAGGCCGAAGCGGGCAGATCACGAGGTCAGGAGATCGAGACTATCCTGGCCAATACGGTGAAACCCTGTCTCTACTAAAAATACAAAAAATTAGCTGGGCATGGTGGCAGGCGCCTGTAGTCCCAGCTACTTAGGAGGCTGAGGCAGGAGAATGGTGTGAACCCAGGAGGCGGAGCTTGCAGTGAGTTGAGATCGCGCCACTGCACTCCAGCCTGGGTGACAGAGCAAGACTCCATCTCAAAAAAAAAAAAAAAAAAAAAAAAAGATTAAAAGAAATGCTACCGATTAGGCCAGGCGCGGTGGCTCATGCCTGTAACCCCAGCACTTTGGGAGGCTGAGGTGGGCGGATCACAAGGTCAAGAGATCAAGACCATCCTGGCCAACATGGTGAAACCCTGTCTCTACTAAAAATAGAAAAATCAGCTTGGGCGCACATCGGTAATCCCAGCTACTCGGGAGGCTGAGGCAGGAGAATCACTTGAACCTGGGAGGCAGAGGTTGCAGTGAGCCGAGATGATGCCACCGCACTCCAGCCTGGTGAGAGAACAACAGTCCATCTAAAAAAAGAAAGAAATGCTACTGATTTTTGTACATTGATTTTGTACCCTGAAATTTTACTGAAGTTGTTTATCAGCTCTGGGAGCCTTTTGGCGGTGTCTTTAGGGTTTTCTAGGTATAGAATCATATCATCAGTGAAGAGAGATAATTTCACATCTTCTCTTCCTATTAGGATGCCATTTATCTCTTTCTCTTGCCTGATTGCTCTGTCTGGGACTTTCAGTACTATGTTGAATAGGAGTGGTGAGAGTGGACATCCTTGTCTTACATCAGTTTCTAAGGGGAATGCTTCCAGCTTTTTTTCATTTAGTATAATGTTGGTTGTGCGTTCGTCATAGATGGCTCTTATTATTTTGAGATACGTTCCTTCAATGCCTAGTTTGGTGAGGGTTTTTATCATCAAAGTACGTTGAATTTTACCCACGGCATTTCCTGTGTCTATTGAGATGATCATATGGTTTTTGTTTTTAATTGTCTATGTAGTGAATTACATTTATTGATTTGCATATGTTGAAACAGCCTTACCTCCCAGGAACAAAGGCCACTGATCATGGTGAATTAACCTTTTGATGTGCTGCTGGATTTGATTTGCTAGTATTTTGTTGAGGATTTTTGTGCCTATGTTCATCAAAAATATTGGCCTGTAGTTTTCTTTCTTTGTTGTGATCTTTGCCAGATTTGGGTATCAGGATCATGCTGGCTTCACAGAATGAGTTAGGAAGGGGTCTCTTCTCAATTTTTTGGAATAGTTTCAACAGGATTGGTACCTACTTTTCTTGTATGTCTGCTAAAATTCAGCTATGAATCCATTAGGTCAGAGGCTTTTTTGTTTGGTAAGTTTTTTCTGACTCAATTTCAGAACTTGGCATTGGTCTGTGAAGCGTTTTGATTTCTTCCTAATGAAATTTTGGGAGGTTATGTATTTCCAGGAATTTTTCCACTTCCTCTAAATTTTCTACTTTGCGTATAGTAAATAGAGGTGTTCCCTCTATGCAAATAAACTAGAAAACCTAGAAGAAATGGATAATTTCCTGGACGCTTACACTCTCCCAAGACTAAACCAGGAAGAAGTTGAATCCCTGAACAGACCAATAGCAGGCTCTGAAATTGAGGCAATAATTAATAGCCTACCAACCAAAAAAAGTCCAGGACCAGCCAGATTCACAGCCGAATTCTACCAGAGGTACAAAGAAGAGTTGGTACCATTCCTTCTGAAACTATTCCAATCAATAGACCAAGAGGGAATCCTCCCTAACTCATTTCACGAGGCCAACGTCATCGTGATACCAAAGCCTGACAGAGATACAACAAAAAAAGAGAATTTTAGACCAATATCCCTGATGAACATCGACGCAAAAATCCTCAATAAAATACTGGCAAACCGAATGCAGCAGCACATCAAAAACCTTATCCACCATGATCAGGGATCAGCCATGATCCCTGGGATGCAAGGCTGGTTCAACATATGCAAATCAATAAATGTAATCCAGCATATAAACAGAACCAAAGACAAAAACCACATGATTATCTCAATAGATGCAGAAAAGGCCTTCGACAAAATTCAACAGCCCTTCATGCTAAAAACTCTCAATAAATTCGGTATTGATGGAACATATCTCAAAATAATAAGAGCTATTTATGACAAACCCACAGCCAATATCATACTGAATGGGCAAAAACTGGAAGCATTCCCTTCGAAAACTGGCACAAGACAGGGATGCCCTCTCTCACCACTCCTATTCAACATAGTGTTGGAAGTTCTGGCTAGAGCAATCAGGTAAGAGAAAGAAATAAAGGGTATTCAGTTAGGAAAAGAAGAAGTCAAATTGTCCCTGTTTGCAGATGACATGATTGTATATTTAGAAAACCCCATTGTCTCAGCCCAAAATCTCCTTAAGCTGATAAGCAACTTCAGCAAAGTCTCAGGATACAAAATCAATGTGCAAAAATCACAAGCATTCTTATACACCAGTAACAGACAAACAGAGAGCCAAATCATGAATGAACTCCCATTCACAATAGCTTCAAAGAGAATAAAATACCTAGGAATCCAACTTACAAGGGATGTAAAGGACCTCTTCAAGGATAACTACAAACCACTCCTCAGTGAAATAAAAGAAGACACAAACAAATGGAAGAAAATTCCATGCTCATGGATAGGAAGAATCAATATCATGAAAATGGCCATACTGCCCATGGTAATTTATACATTCAATGCCATCCCCATCAAGCTACCAATGAGTTTCTTCACAGAATTGGAAAAAACTGCTTTAAAGTTCATATGGAACCAAAAAAGACCCCACATTGCCAAGACAATCCTAAGCAAAAAGAACAAAGCTGGAGGCATCACGCTACCTGACTTCAAACTACACTACAAGGCTACAGTAACCAAAACAGCATGGTACTGGTATCAAAACAGAGATATAGACCAATGGAACAGAACAGAGTCCTCAGAAATAATAATACCACACATCTACAGCCATCTGATCTTTGACAAACCTGACAAAAACAAGAAATGGGGAAAGAATTCCCTATTTAATAAATGGTGCTGGGAAAATTGGCTAGCCATAAGTAGAAAGTTGAAACTGGATCCTTTCCTTACTCCTTATAGGAAAATTAATTCAAGATGGATTAGAGACTTAAATGTTAGACCCAAAACCATAAAAACCCTAGAGGAAAACCTAGGTAATACCATTCAGAGCACAGGCATGGGCAAGGACTTCATGTCTAAAACACCAAAAGCAAGAGCAACAAAAGCCAAAATTGACAAATGGGATCTAATTAAATTAAAGAACTTCTGTACAGCAAAAGAAACTATCATCAGAGTGAACAGGCAACCTATAGAATGGGAAAAGATTTTTGCAACCTACTCATCTGACAAAAGGCTAATATCCAGAACCTATAAAGAACTCAATCAAATTTACAAGAAAAAAACAAACAACCCCATCAAAAAGTGGGCAAAGGATATGAACAGACACTTCTCAAAAGAAGACATTCATACAGCCAACAGACACATGAAAAAATGCTCATCATCACTGGCCATCAGAGAAATGCAAATCAAAACCACAATGAGATACCATTTCACACCAGTTAGAATGGCAATCATTAAAAAATCAGGAAACAACAGGTGCTGGAGAGGATGTGGAGAAATAGGAACACTTTTATACTGTTGGTGGGACTGTAAACTAGTTCAACCATTGTGGAAAACAGTGTGGCGATTCCTCAAGGGTCTAGAACTAGAAATACCATTTGACCCAGCCATCCCATTACTGGGGGATATACCCAAAGGATTATAAGTCATGCTGCTATAAAGACACATGCACACATATGTTTATTGTGGCACTATTCACAATAGCAAGGACTTGGACTCAACCCAAATGTCCATCAGTGATGGACTGGATTGAGAAAATGTGGCACATATACACCATGGAATACTATGCAGCCATAAAAAAGGATGAGTTCGTGTCCTTTGTAGGGACATGGATGCAGCTGGAGACCATCATTCTCAGCAAACTATTGCAAGAACAGAAAACCAAATACCGCATGTTCTCACTCATAGGTGGGAACTGAACAATGAGATCACTTGGACACAGGAAGGGGAACATCACACACCAGGTCCTATTGTGGGGAGGAGGGAAGGGAGAGGGATAGCATTAGGAGATATACCTAATGTAAATGACGAGTTAATGGGTGCAGCACACCAACGTGGTACATGCATACATATGTAACAAACCTGCACATTGTGCACATGTACCCTAGAACTTAAAGTATAATTTTTTTAAAAAGCAGCTTTTTTTTGGTTAACTCCATTATATGCTTTAAATAATAAGGACTATAGAAGATTTTACTAAGTAGCTTCATAGTTGCTAATCTGAGCTACAAGAGACCAAAGAGATTTAATAGGTTCTTAATATGATACAAATACTATGGCAATTTCTCAAGATGAATAATAGCAAAAAGAAAAGGAGATGACATTTGTGATTGAAATTAAAGAATGCAAGGATCTGCAAAAGGAAAGAAATTGTGTGAATCAGTGAATGGTGGCAGAGTCTCAATAGTTCACGAGCAGCAGGAAACACAGAAGCATCAGTGCCGCACAGGACTACCCTGAGAGAAATCATCATGGTCCATTTGGCTGACTTCACTTGTTGGAGTGACAGGAGTCTAAATAAGAGATAAATTTAATTTATTTTAAATGTGGCCAACCTTAGTATTTTAAATATGATTTTATTTTTCCATTTGTTGTTATTTATTGCATATATGTCATGTGATACAAATTTTTTTTCCTGTTTAAATATTTGGAAGTGTATTTATGTTATTTTTTCCACTATACTTGTTTTTTAAATTTAAACTTTTATTTTAGATAAAGAGGGTACATGTGCAGATTTGTCACATGGGAATATTGCAATCCCATCACCCTGATAGTGAGTATAGCCATCGACAGGTAGTTTTTGAACCCACCCCCCTGCTACCCTCTCAGAGTCCACAGTCTCTACTGTTCCCATATTTATGTCTATGTGTGTTCAGTGTTTACCTCCCACTTATAAGTGAAAACATGGTGTATGTAACTGCTTTCTGTTCCTGCATGAATTTGCTTAGGGTTATCGCCTCCAGCTCCATTCATGTTGCTGCAAAGGACATGATTCTATTCTTTTTTGTGGCTGTATAGTATTCCGGGGTGTATATGTACCACATTTTCTTTATCCAGTCTACCATTGCTGGGTACCTGGGTTGATTCCACGTCTTTGCTAGTGTGAATAGCACAGCAATAAACACACAACTGCAAAAAAAAAAAAAAAAAGAAAGAAAGAAAGAAAGAAAATAGAGGCGTTCATAATAGTCTGAGGATTTTTTGTATTTCTGTGGGATTAGTTGTAACATCACCTTTGTCATTTCTGATTGTGCTTATTTGGGGTTTCTCTCTTTACCTTTGTTAATCCACCTAATGGTCTATCAATCTTGTTGATTTCTTCAAAGAACAAGCTTTTGTTTGTAGTGAGTCTTTGTACGGATTTTGGGGTCTCAATTTCATCCAGATATGCTCTGATTTTGGTTATTTCTTTTCTTCTGCTAGCTTTGGGTTCAGTCTGTTCTTGTTTCTCTAGGTGCAATATTAAGTTGTTAATCTGACATTTTTCTAACCTTCTTGATACAGGTGTTTCCTGCTATAAACTTTCCTCTTATCACTGCGTTAGTTGCATCCCAGAGATTTTGGTATGTTGTGTCTCTATTCTCAGGCCCTGTTAACCACTGTTCTACCTTCTATAGTCAAATTCAGAAGAATTTCACTTGAATTTGACTGCTCTAGGTACATCATATAAGTGAAATCATAGAATATTTATCTTATTATGACTAATTTATTTCTCTTAGCGTGTCCTCAAGCTTCATTCAGGTTGTAGCATGCATCAGAAGTTTCTTCCCCTTAAAAGCTGAATAATATTCCACACTAAGTATATATCACGTTCTATTTGTCCGTTCATCAATCACTGCACGTTTGGGTTGTTTCTGCCTTTTGGCTATTGTAAATAAAATCTTCTATGGACCTAAGTGTACAAATATCTGTTGAAGTCCTTGCTTTTTGCTTATTTTGGGTAAATAACCAGAGAGGGAATTGCTGGATAACATGGTAAATCTATGTTTCATCTTTTGAGGAATCACTACACCATTTTTTCTTTTTAAGGCAGAGTCTCACTCTGTTGCCAGGCTGGAGTGCAGTAGTGAGAACTCGCTTGCTGCAACCTCCGCCTCCCAGGTTCAAGCAATTCTCCTGCCTCAGCCTCCCAAGTAGCTGGGATTGCAGTCACGCGCCACCACCCCCAGCTACTTTTTGTATTTTCAGTAGAGATGGGGTTTCACCATGTTGGCCAGGCTGGTCTTGAACTCCTGACCTCAGGTGATCCGCCCGCCTCAACCTCCCAAAGTGCTGGGATTACAGGCGTGAGCCACTGCGCCTGGCCACACTGCACCATTTCTACAGCAGCCGCACCGTTTTACATTCATCCCAGCAATGCACAAGGGTTCAAATTTCTCCCCATCCTTGCCAACATGTTATTTGCTGGTTGTGTTTTCCTCAATAGCGCTTTTGGTTTTCATTGAAAAATGATCTCAGCTGGTGCTAAAGAGTCTCTTTAAAAGGTCCCTAAGACTCGGCATCTTTTAAATTTACTCCCAAGGATCAGATCACCTTCAATCAGATCACAGGCGGAATCAGGAGGGCAGCCTCCAGAATGGGCTGGCTCTTGTTCCCTCTCCTCCTTAGGTCTCCTACTCAGACAACAACCTCTCCCCTCCCAACAACTGCTCCACCCTGCAGAATCTCCCAAGTAGCCCCATGAGCTGAGTTTCCCGCCTGTCTCTAAGTCTCCACTAATCACCACTCACAGAAAAGCAGGTGCAGGGGAGCCTGAAGGCCAAATCTCCACGAGTGTAGTAGGCAGGTGTTTATGGGATCAGGGGCCTGCTCTGAAGCCTGGGCAAAGGCCCTGGGGAGGCTCTTGTTGGGACCCATCTTTTTCCTTCCGTCTGCCCGTAGAGTCAGATGTGCAGCAGTCTGACCTGGAAAAGACAATCAGCAGGTCCCACAAGGATATCAGCACTGTTTCCATTTCTTTCAAACCTCCAACCCCCTCTCCCACACTCCCATCTCCTCTCATACTTTAAACTGTAAAAACAGAAACTGCCAGCCAGGAAGCGCTGGTTTTCTACCCTTCCAAACCCACAAACCTCCTTTTTCTTCCCCTTGTCACAAGGCGGAAATACTGCGACTCATCTCTTTGAAGGCCAGTCCCGGGGGCATTCCAGGCCTCAGCCCCAGGCCTCCTCAGTAGACCCTGCACCATTCTTCAGCCCCCTCCCTCTAAATTCTCAATTTCTACCTCTCTACAGAGTCTTCCCATCTGCAGCCAAAGAGTGTCCCCCACCTGACCACCCATCGTCACCACAACACACCCTCTCTGTCCTCTTCACAGCCGAGCCCCTTGGCAGAGTGGACGCCGGCCTCCACGCTGCCTTCACCTCCTCGCCTCGGATTCACCCTCAACTGCTCCCACCTGGTGAGGTCCAACCTCCACCTTCTTCAGGCAGAAGCTGTGCTGCTGTAATTAAAGCAATAGGAATGACTAATTCACTGTTGTGCTTTGTTTTTATCTTGCCTGAAATAGCAGAGCTACATGTATAGTTAGACTAATTCTATTACGCTGGGTTCATGGTATATTTCTTTTCCTTTCCCCATAGTTTTAATGGTTTATAGTTTGATACCACAGATCGTAGTATCAGCTACCATAAAGTCTTTGGAGCTAGAAGTTCTAGAAAGACAAGGAGAGACACACCTGGTTCCGTTTGTATTTAACTCAAAAAGCAATTTCAAAGCCATGATGATATAAATTACAGCCCGATGTGTGAAAAAACAGTAGGTAGTCATTTAATCCTAAATCCCCAGTGATAGGCGTAGAGAAGCTCTCAATAAACGTTTGTCAAGTGTGTGGGTGAATGATACAAAGTCAAAAGCGGAAAGCCACAGATGTTACGTGCTTGACAAACAGCATGGGCAACTGTGCGTGCCTACCGCCTACCGACACACACCAGACACATGCACGGAGACGAAACAGGTGCAGCCTGGGAAACAGGTGCAGGCTGATTTCCTTTTTGATTTTGTTTTCTGTTTCTTGTTTAATAGCATCACAGGGATACAAGCTGGAGGGGGCGTGCCAGAGTGCTCTACACTACAATTCTACGCTCTCTGTGTTCCATTTGGTAGAAAACATGGTTTTGGTTCTCTGTTCCCACACCCCTTGATGGGAGGAGAGATAAGGTCTCCTTGCAAACACCCTGCCAGGCGGGAGCTGCGGGTATGGTCTCATCTTTGGAAAGTCTGCTGCTGGGGACTTCAAGGACGTTTCCTTCCTGAAGTTGCAGCAAATCCTACCAAGGCGTTTCTGCACTGATGGATTATTCCCAGTGATTCATGGGCCAGCAGGTGGGGCTGCACCTGACCGGCCTTCTCTGTCCCACATAGCGTCAGCCTGGGAGTTCTTGCGTGAAGCCACAGTGGCCAGCAGCTGGGCTGAGCTGAGGGTCACTCCCACGATGCCCGCCTGGCCCATACACGCTTCCCCTTCCCTGACTGCTCTGGCTGGGACTTTCAGTACTGTGTTGAATAGGAGTGGTGAGCGTGGACACTTCCTAACTCAATGTCTTATCTTGAGTTTCTTCGTTGTATGGCAACTGGTGTCCCCAGAGACAGGATCTCTGTCACGGCACTGCTGCAGAAGCCACACGACCTCAATTCTGCGGTCTCAGACTCGGGGAAGGGAAAGGGACGCCGCCGCCCCTTGATAGGAGGAGAGACAAGATCTTACAAAAATCCTGCCAGATGGGAGCTGCAGGTGTGGTCATCTTTGGACACAATCTGCTGCTGGGCCTTTAAGGACGTTTCCTTCCCGGAGCTGCAGCAAAGCCTATTTCTAGGCACTCCTGCTTAGCAGGCAACCTGGTGAGCGGACTCTAAGAAGAGTTTCATGAAGCCCCCTGGATGTTCTTTTTAAATATCTCAGTTGACATGAACACAGAAATGAGCAGCTGGGTCTGGAGCAGGTGGAAGAGTAACCTGAGGTCATCCAGTGGCATGAAGCCCAGCCATGGTGGAGACCTTTATGGGACCCGCCCACCGTGGGCTCTGGAATCTTGACCACAGCCCCCCACAGGGGATCCGAATCCACTTCTGTCTGTCTACAGCATTACCTGGGGGTTTTATTTTTTCACTTGGAATTGCATAAACACTGTTTCAGTATAGTTATTTTTATTGTGGTAAAATATACATCACACAAAATTTACCATCTTACCCATTTTCGGCACACAACTCAGTGGCATTAAGCACATTCACATTGTTGGGCGACTGTCACCACCACCCATCCACAGAACATTCTCGTTTTCCCATTTAACACGAACCCTCTCCATTCCCTCCTTCCCCAGGCCCTGGCAAACATTGTTCCACTCTCTATCCCTGTGAATTGGATGACTCTAGGTACCTCTTAGAAGTGGATTCAGCCGGGCATGGTGGCCCATACCTGTAATCCCAGCACTTTGGGAAACTGAGGCGGGCAGATCCCCTGAGGTCAGGAGTTCGAGACCAGTCTCGCCGACATGGTGAAACCCCATCTACTAAAAATACAAAATTTAGCTGGGCATGGTGGTGCATGCCTGTAATTCCAGCTACTCGGGAGGATGAGGCAGGAGAATTGCTTGAACCTGGAAGGCGGAGGTTGCAGTGAGCTGAGATCAAGCCAGTGCACTCCAGCCTGGGCAACAGAGCAAGACTCTGTCTCAGAAAAGAAGAAGAAGAAGGAGGAGGAGGAGAAGGAGAAGGAGGAGGAGATAATTCACACAATATTTGTTCTTTTGCATCTGGCTTATTTCACTTCACATGATGTCCTCAAGGTTCATCCATGTTGTAGCACGTGTCAGAATTTCATCCCCTTTCAAGGGTAGGCAATATTCCATTGTATGAGTAGACCACATTGTTTATATATTCATTCATCAGTGAATGCTTGAGTGGTCTCTACCTTTGGGCTATCGCAAGTAAGCCTCCTGTGAACATAGGAGCAGAAATATTAAAAATGATTCGTAAAGGAAAATTTATTCAGCCAGTACTTGAGCATCTGTTCTGGACCAGATGCTGTGCCAGCAACCACGATAAACAAGACTGTAGGCACAGCCAACCGTCTCCTGGAGCTCAGAGCCTAAAGGGGACAGAGAATCCGTGTGGTGAGGTAACTGTCAGGACAGGAGGAACAGGTGCCCCATGGACACATGAAGCCTGTCCCAACTCCAAAAAAAAAGGCCTCAGAGGGTGGTGTGACTTGGAATCTGGGCTCTGAAAAGTGAGTCTGGGGCAATGGTGTGGGAGCAAACAGGTGTGGTCAAAGAAGGAGGCAGAAACCCAGAAGCATCTGAGTCTGAGGGTGAAATGTGTGGGTGGCATGCACCCAGGCCAAGGGACACATGGGGGTTAGAGTGGGTGGTGTCGGCCCTGTGAGCCTATTAGCAAGCTTGGGTTTATCTTAAAATCATAGAAGTCACTGAAACGTTTCAAGTAAGGAAGTGACAGGATCCAGTCTACATTGTATATGATCAGCCTGTCTGTGGTGTGAGTGCATTTGACTGGATGAAGGCAAAAGTTCAGACAGGAGGCTACTGTTCACAGCCAAGCCATCAAGGATGGAGGCCTGAACTCATTGACTAGCAGGGAAGGAGACAAGGCACAGTTGGGGAGGTGACTGAATCCAGCAAGTGGGAGAGAAGGTGGCACTAAGGAAAGAAAGCCACAGGTAGTTATTAAACAGTGGAGTCAAGCATAAATCGAGGTGCAGTGAAATACTGACACTGTCGAGTGGGGTCTGGTGCTCATGTTCAGTTCTTCTCCAAGGACCTGGGGGTATCTTGCTCTTTGGTCAGATTTTTCCTCATCAGCCTCATTCCCTGCAACCTGTTAGGCCTCCTGGATGATGCACATCCAAAGAGCTACCATTTTCAGAGCGTAATCTATGTCCTGTGAGACTCAAAACAGTCTATAATGAATCGATTTGTGTCCCACTAAAATTAACATATGGAAACCCTGACCTTTAATATGACTACTTGAAGATAGGGCCTATAGGGAGTTATAAAGGTTAAATGAAGTTGTAAGCATGAGACCTTAATCTGATAGGACTGGTGTCCTTATAGGAAGAGGAACGGACATTACAGACGCCTTCCTCTGCATGTACACAGAGAAGAGACACCGTGAGGACACAGCAAGAAGGCAGCCATCCACAAGCCAGGAAGAGAGCCCTCCCCAGACAGCAACCCTGACAGCATCTGAATCTCAGACTTCCAGCCTCCAGAACTGGGAGAAAATGCATTTCTGTTGTTTAAGCCACCCAGTCTGTGGTATTCAGTATGACAGCCCAAGCAAGCTAATGCACAGTCTCAAGAGGTAGGTATTGTCATCCCCATTTATAGATGAGGAAACAGGCTCAGAGAGATTGACTTGACTCAGATCCACAGGTGGTAAGCTGCGCATCCGCTGCCCTGCAGTGGAGGCTTCCTTACAGCAAGCCTTTTGTTTTTGCAGAGAACTTTCTGGGCATATCTTTGAAGAACCACCCATTTAACAACTCTGTTTCTAAAGATCCAGCGGTGGCTCTGCATTTCAGCCGGCTGTGCAGATCCACACAACGATGAACCACAGGGCCTGCTCTGCAAGGTCGCCCCAGAGAAGGCTTCCCAGTCTCGGAGATGCAGAGATTTGCTGTACTTCCCTGTCCTCCTGCAATAGTGACGGGGTTTTCAGTCAGCTGTACACTTTTCAGCTGGAAAAGCGTGACTTCGTGGCTATGTAGGATTACACATGAGTCCCCTGCACCTGTCCTCTGTAACTGCCATGCTGCAAAGTGCACAGAGGAGCCTTGCCTCCAGTCACCTTCCTGTAAGTGCCCTGCGCTCCAACTGTCTGGCTACAAGTCCAGTGGGACATGAGCCTTACTGAAGCAAGCTTTGAAGTTTTAGTTTGAACCAGATGAAATTATGATTTTTAGAGGTAAAAATGATCAAATATCAGAAATTTCATATGAATCAATGTAATCAATGCAGCTGGCCCTCAATCCTGCCCCTTCCCTCTCATTCAATCCTCTCAGGCTGCCCTCAGATCACCCCAGATCTCTGGCTTCCTCCTCCCACCCTCCCTGGCGGGGTCCCCATGATGGACAGAGATGGACACCTGGGAGAGAAGTCCGCAAAGGAAGAGAGAGGAAATGGTCAGAGAGGTAGGAGGACAGCGTCAGGGCCCAGAACACATTACCCCAACGTATGGCCCCTTGGCCTCCTGAGTATTTTCTATGGAAGGAAATGGAGCAAATGGCAGGAGCCAGGATATTCTCTGACCCGCTCCTCCTTTCTCCCCTGAGCGTGGTCAGAAAGGAATTCTCTGACTTGCCTTGCCTGAAAGTAGGTCAGGAGACTCTCATTCCAGAGAGCTCCTGACTCGGTCCCCACACCCCCTTCTCCCCTCTGGCCTCATGAAGCCTCTGCTTAAGGGGGGCTCCATGTCCGTCTTTAGCATCTCAGGGTGAATTAATTCCCCCCTCTAAGGGCATTTTCATACGAAGCTTTGTTCTCTGTGACATAAGGGGAGAGGGATGTTTAGAGGAGCTGGGGGAGGAGACCCCAGGGGATTTCCTTGTCCCACAGATACATCTCTCCACATAGCAAACTACATGCAGAGCACCCAGCACAGTGCCCAGCACACCGTCAGTGCTCATGAAGCGTCGCTTCCCTCTGCCCACTGCCGTGGGTACAAACAACATACAGGGTGCCAAGCTTCAGCTTGGTGAAGAGAAGCATAGCCCGCTTTCCAGCTCCCGGGCCTTGTCCTCTGTGTCTCAGCTCAAGGCTAAAGCAGCTGAGGCCCTGGCGTTGCTTGTGCCGAGGATGGACCAGCAAGTCCTTTCCCAGTGGCCCCCAGAAGTGCTGTTGCCTGCCTGCTGCTGCTCTGCGTCTCCAGCTCCTCCCCCCACCCCGTGCCTCGCCAAAGCCCACTCCACTTCCCTCCCCTCCCAATCCTCCTGGAGCTCCCGCCTCTCATCTTTCCTTCCACTGCAGGGCGGGTGGTGATCTGTAGGCCTCCCCGAGAGAGAACTGCCCCTATCCTGCCTGAGAGGCACAAAGCCAGGGGCACTGATCCAGCTCTCAGCTCTGAGACGATGGACCAGGATCTTTCCCTGATGCCCTCAGGGGTCTGAGGATAACGTGGGTCAGAAGCAAGACAGAGGGAGGCACTGAGCTGAGTACAGATGGGAAAAGGAAGACCTTGTGGCCCAGAGCTAAACAAGACACAACCGTGTGAGCAGAAGACCCTGTCCCAGCAGGGAAAGGCACGTCCTGGTGTGGGAGGGTTGCAAACCCCTCTAGGTAGGCTCCCTGCCTGTGCCTTTACTCTAGGGAACTGGTGTCAGAATCAAGGGCACCATCAAAATAGGATGCCAGGGACATCTCAGCTGTGCCAAACAAATGCCCGAAGACCCAGCTATTGCAGCTGGGGGTGGGAGGGCAGCCTCCTCACAGGCCCACCCTGCCCTTTATGGCACAGCCCAGGACCCACTGTCAAAGCTGGCTCTTCCCAGTCTCAAAGCACTGTCTCGTCTGTTGCCTCATTTGTGACTCACAATAGGCCTCTGAGTCAGGCAGGACAAATGTCACTTCAATTTCATATAAAGGAAAACTAAGGCAAGGGGTGAGCTAAGTGACTTGGACCAGGGGATAAGTGAATTGAAGTCAGGACTCAGATCTCCTTGGATCCACATCAGACGTTCTGCCACATGGTGCCCTCACCCCAATCTTAACACTGCCATGGATCCATGGCTTCATCAGCCATCACAGCAGTACAAGGCCACAGCAATTGCATGTGTGTTCATGTGATTGTGCAGATGTCCATGTGTGTATGCGTGTGTGCAGGTGTGTATGTGTGTGTGCAGTTGTGTACCTGTGTATGTGTGTGTGCAGGGGTGTACATGTGTGCGTGTGTGATGTGTACCTGTGTATGTGTGTGTGCAGATGTGTACCTGTGTGCATGTGTGCAGATGTGTACGTGTGTGCATGTGTGTGGATGTATGTGTGCAGATGTGCACGTGTGCGTGTGCGTGCAGGAATGCATGTGTGTTTGCAGATGTGTACTGTGTGTGCGTGTGTGCAGATGTGCATGTGTGTATGCAGATGTGCACGTGTGTGCATGTGTGCAGGTGTGCGTGTGTGTGCACATGTGCACGTGTGTGTGTGTGCACACGTGTGCCTGTGTGCAGATAGACACGTTTGTGTGTGCAGATGGGCACGCGTGTATGCGTGTGTGCAGATGTGCACGTGCACGTGTGTGCATGTGTGCACGTGGAGTGTGGAGGGGGGTGTCCCGGGACAAAACCTATGAAGCGAAGATGAACCCACAACATAGTGCAGTGAGCCCAGCCTGCTCTCCACAGATATGTGAGCTCTGCTGCCCTCTCCCAACCACGCCCTGGTGTGGGAACAGATGTGAGGCGGCAGGGGCAGGTCCCTGAGATCCCTCTTCTGGGCGTAAATTTGCGGGAGGAGAGGCGATCGCAGAGAAAACATCTGCACAGCCTCTGTGTTAGGAAAGTGGGGAGCTCCCATGTGTGCGCAGATGTGCACACACACGCGCACGCACACACACGCGCACACACACGCGCACACACACGCGCACACACACGCACACACACACGCACACACACACACGATGCCCTGTTTGGCCTCCTGACCAGAAAAATTGGCTGTAACCAACAGCCATAAAAATATTTTCTGGTGAGACAGTGCACACATACATCTATTGAAAATCACACAAGTGTTTCAAGACACTGCTGTTGCCAGAAGAGGGCACTGGTGGCAAAGCCAGGCCTGAGATTTTTGTCCTTGCAATTTTTGGAGTATTTTAGCTGCAGATCTAGGTCCTTTCAGAAGGTTGTGACATCCCTTTAGTCGGTTGACTAACCCTTAAAAGAATAGCGCAGTGCACGTGCTGTGAAACGCGGGTTTCATGGCCCACAGATGCGTGTATGGGGGTCGCCTTGTGAAACGTGTGGGAAATTCACAGCATCTAGTTTCCTGTAGCCTTGCAGGCTTTTGAAGACAGGAAAGGTGTGGCTGGAGGTGGTGGGAGGGGGCACCAAGCTCCCCACTGTGGGGCTGTGGGGAGAGTGGCAGCCAGGCCAGCACAGCATGCAGCTTCCTGGGGTCCAGTGCTTTCTGCTCAGGAACTGGATGGGAAGAGTAGCAGAAGCGCCTCCTTTTCCCCAGCATAGAAAGAAGAATCCAGTGAGTAAGGAAAAGCATGGAAAGAGTCCCAACCAGCGACTCTTCACAAATCAATCAACTGCCCTGTGCCTTCGTGTCCCCATCAGCAAAACGGGGCGTGTGTGCACAAGCCTTCTACTTTTCTGTCAGTGAAATACAGTCAATATGTACATGAAGTTTCCTTTTGTGTCTCTAAATTGTGTTTAGCAGAATGTGTGCCTAGGATTCTTTCCGCTTTCTCAACACGTTTGATCCCAGAGTGCCTGTGTCAGATGTGTACCTGTCTGGTGGGGAGCTGTAGAGTGGGGTGGCAATTCCCCAAACCTGTGTGTGCATGTGTGCAGGGTGTGGATGTCCCTATGGGTGGCCACTTCTCAGCCTCCAGTGTGTCCAGGCTGTCCTACCAGTGTGCAACTGTGTGCACGAGGGGTTCCTCCGTGTCACTGGGTGCATGCAGATGTGGCCGGTGGTACCTGTCTGCGTGTGTGTAGATGTGCAAGGAGACGTGTGTGCATGTGTGCAGATATGTACGTGTGTATGTGTGTGCAGGTCGAAGGGCAGATGTGAAGCGCAGTGTGAGGGGGAGACATCTCTCAGTGCCCTTGCATCTGATCAGTGTACCTGTCTGCGTGTGTGTAGGATGTGCAAGACGTGTGTGCATGTGTGCAGATATGTACATGTGTGTATCTGAAAATGTGGAAGTGCAGATAGCCATGTCCAAGTGTGCGTGTGTTTATTTCGTGTGTGAGCAGATGTGTACCTGTCTGCGTGTGTGTAGATGTGCACGTGGTGTGCATGTGTGCAGATATGTACATGTGTGTATGTGTGTGCAGATGTGACTCCCTCTGGGTCTCTTCCCAGTTCATGGAAGGACGTATTCAGCTCACCCACCCACAGTGATCCGTGTGGTGGAGCCGCTGACATCTCAAGGATTTGGGAAGGTGAGAAGAGCACACGTTCCATCCTGGGGGGTGTTGTCCCAGCCACGTCAGCCTACTGGCGGGGTGTGAGGGTATTCACTCTGTGTGTGTGTGTGCAGATGTGTACCTGTCTGCGTGTGTGTAGATGTGCACGTGTGTGCATGTGTGCAGATATGTACATGTGTGTATGTGTGTGCAGATGTGTGCGTGTGTGTGTGCAGATGTGTGCGTGTGTGCAGATGTGTGCGTGTGTGCAGATGTGTGCGTGTGTGTGTGCATGTTTAATGCATTACTTACTGAGGAAAGCGGAAAAGTGTTGGCAGTTCCTGATGTTTTTCTCCGTCTTGAATATTGTAGGTGTCACTTCCAGGAAAGCCAGAAGTTTCTGGGCTGAGATGATGGAGTTTTCTAAATAAATTCCTACTTAATACCAAAATTATTTCCAAAGGGTCACAGATTTTTTTTTTTTTTTTGAGACGGAGTCTCACTCTGTCGCCCATGCAGTGGCACAATCATATCATCTGCAAACAGAGACAATTTGACTTCCTCTCCTCCTAATATTCAACATCTAGTTCTTAGACACGACGCCAAAATAACAATTCATGGTGGAAAAACTTATAACATGGACTTCATCAAAATGTGGGACTCTTGATCCATGAAGGATCCTATTAAAAGAATACCCTTTATTTCTTTCTCTTGCCTGATTGCTCTGGCCAGAACTTCCAATACTATGTTGAATAGGAGTGTTGAGAGAGGGTATCCTTGTCTTGTGCCAGTTTTCAGAGGGAATGTTTCCAGTTTTTGCCCATTCAGTATGATATTGGCTGTGGGTTTGTCATAAATAGCTCTTATTATTTTGAGATATATCCCACCAATACCTAGATTACTGAGAGTTTTTAGCATGAAGGGATATTGAATTTTATCGAAGGCCTTTTCTGCATCGATTGAGATAATCATGTGGTTTTTGTCATTGGTTCTCTTTATGTGATGGCTTACATTTATTGATTTGTGTATGTTGAACTAGCCTTGCATCCCAGGAATGAAGCCGACCTGATCCTGGTGGATAAGCTTTTTGATGTGCTGCTGGATTTGGTTTGCCAGTATTATTATACTTTTAAGTTATGGGATTCATGTGCAAATTTGCAAATTTGTTACAAAGGTTTACATGTTTATTGAGGATTTTTGCATCGATGTTCATCAGGGATATTGGCCTGAAATTTTCCTTTTTTGTTGTGTCTCTGCCAGGTTTTGTTATCAGGATGTTGCTGGCCTCATGAAATGAGTTAGGGAGGAGTCCCTCTTTTTCTATTGTTTGGAATAATTTCAGAAGGAATGGTACCAGCTCCTCTTTGTACCTCTAGTAGAATTTGGCTGTGAATCCATCTGGTCCTGGGCTTTTTTTGGTTAGTAGACTATTAATTACTGCCTCAATTTCAGAACTTGTTATTCAGAATTTCAGAAGGAATTCGACTTCTTCCTGGTTTAGTCTTGGGAGGGTGTATGTGTCCAGGAATTTATCTATTTCTTCTAGATTTTGTCTCCTTATGAAACATCTTTATGACTGTGGGTAAAGATGTGAGTATCTAGGGGGTCTCCCTGTGAAACGTCTTGAAACCCAGGGCCCTGGTGCTGTAAGCACCCCTCCCCCACCAAGCTCGAGCATCCCAGCTCGATTTCAGACTGCTGTGCTGGCAGTGAGAATTTCAAGCCAGTGGATCTTAGCTTGCTGGGCTCCATGGGGGTGGGATCTGCTGAGCTAGACCACTTGGCTCCCTGGCTTCGGCCCCCTTTCCAGTGAAGTAAACAGTTCTGTCTCACTTGCATTCCAGATGCCACTGGGGTATGAAAAACAGCTCCTGCAGCTGACTCGGTCTCTGCCCAAATGGTCACCCAGTTTTGTGCTTGAAACCCAGGGCCCTGGTGGTGTAAGCACCTGAGGGAATCTTCTGGTCTGCGTGTGCTTGAAACCCAGCTGTGGTGTAAGCACCTGAGGGAATCTTCTGGTCTGCGCGTTGTGAAGACTGTGGGAACGGCGTAGTATCTGGGCTGGAGTACACCGTTTCTCAAGACGCAATCCCTCACAGCTTCCCTTGGCTAGAGGAGGGAGTTCTCTGACCCCTTGAGCTTCCCAGATGAGGCAACACCCCACCATGCTTCAGCTCACCCTCTGCTGGCAGCACCCACTGTCTAACCAGTCCCAATGAGATGAGCTGGGTACCTCAGCTGGAAATGCAGAAATCACGGCCTTCTGCATTGATCTCTTTGGAAGCTGCAGACCAGAGCTCTTCCTACTTGGCCATCTTGCCTGCAAATAAAATTTTATTTTTTATTGTTAGTAGAGACAGGTTTTCACCATATTGGCCAGGCTGGTCTGGAACTCCTGACCTCAGGTGATCTACCCGTCTCAACCTCCCAAAGTGCTGGGATTACAGGTGTGGGCCACTGTACCCCTCCAAATGTTCCTTTTTGATGAGACTTCAGCATTGAGGGAAAATTGTGTTTCTGTTTTGCCAGACAAGTAAACAAAACTACCACCACCAAAACCGAAACCAAACAAAAATGTGAGACTGAGGGAAGCGCAAATGGGCCATTGAGGAAGTTGGGGTAGAAAACAGAATATTTTGGGGGGCCCGAATAGAATGTTGTAGGTCTGCCAAGCCAGATCATGTTAGATCATCACCTCTCAGATTCCATGCTTCTGGTCAACCTACTCTGTGAGCTAACATGCCCTAACCCAACTTCTGTAACTCTACAGCAGATGCAAGAAGAAAATTAGCTTTTATGGAATACAGGAAATATTGACGAGTATCCCCAGACTTAAAGCACACATGAAACTAAATGAAGATGAGATTCCCAGCTCTGCTCTCCCCCTCCCCATCCCCTTTAGCATCACCATTGTCAAGGCTGGGTGCTGACCAGGTATGATTTCCTCCAGCTGTTCTTCCCTTTTGTTCCCCATGACCTGTCTAACCAGAGAAATAAAGCTGACATAGCCACAGCCTTCCAGTACAAAGGGAGAGCATTCCAGCCCCTTTCATGTCTTCTTCCCATATACCTAGTTCATGGACCTCATGAATGAAGAAAGCGCTTGAGGCCCTACGTCCTGAGAAGTTAACATTTTTCTCAGGACCCAAGATGAGATTTCAGTGATCAGCAAATAACCAAGAGGAAATCAGGTTTGCAGTTGCTGGCCTTAACAGGAAGATTTAAACAGGACATCCAAATGCCAATTCCATCTGCCAACTGTTCCCCGTATCATCATTCCCTTTCCATGATGGCCAACGACCTTGCATGGAAATCCTTCTTGAGTCGGAGGAAAAAGCTATAACCACACCAAGTCCTCAAGCTATACCTGAGTCCTCCAATAGTCTGACTGGATGTTTCTTTGCTGGTCTTCAGCTCTGCGGGAATTCAGAAGAACGGTGCCCCCTCCAGTCAGAGCAGAGAAATCTTCCCCTAATGAGCCACTCCTGGCTGTGACTCCCACTGCAGCAGGTAAAGAGCTACACTTTCTCTTCCTCTGCCTCCAGTTCGCCTGCTTTCCCACATCACTCCTGCTTTTCAGCTATGTCCTCTGTCTCCTGAATTCCCTTCTACCTAAGTCCTACTCTTCCTGGGCCCCAGCCCTGTTAAAGCTCTACACATGCCTTTTTCCCAGTCTCCATATTTTCACATCTCACTCTCCATTCAAATACTTTTGCTACCCAAACTCCCTTCCAAATTTTTCCTAACTTAAAAAAATATATATTTCGATGGTTCTCTTTTCTTCAGTTTAATCTTCACTCAAACTTCCTGCCAGTCTAGTCCCCTTTAAATCTGCCAGTTCTCAACGTCCCCAGTTGCTTAGACCCATTTATTTCCTCCTTTGCCCCTACCGATGGTCTGCTGACTCCTTTTTTGCTCCAACGTTCTCCAAAACTTTCTGAAGCACGGATATCATTCCTTCCTCATCCCCAAATCTCCTGTCACGGTTTTGTTCCCAAGCATCTTCTCACCCCTTCACGCCACATCACCCGGTCCTTTAGACTCCTGCGCACTCTATTTCCCCGTCTCCCTCTCACACGCACTTTCTTCCCTTGCTCCCACCACAGCAGTGTCCATCTACTCCTCCCCGCTCACTCAGGTCTCCTGCTCAGGACGCCCTTGCCGAGCGCGCGGGGGATTTGTACTGAAGGACTCCGGGAGCTGCGCAGCAACTCGGTAGACCCTCCTTCTCCTTGTATGTAGCGGCCCCAAGTGTCCCGGGAGCTGGTGGGGCGATTGGGCTGTGTGAGCCCGGCAGCCAGGAGGCTGGGCTGCGCCAGGAGCTGTCCGTGGTGCTGAAGCGGCATCTGCTCGGGCGCGGGGTGTGGCGCGGCGGCTGAGCGCTGTCCCTGGTCCTGGAGGTTCCCGGCCGCCAGTGGTAATGGCGAGAGCAGCGGCCCAGAAGGCCAGTACCGGGAACGACGATGGCGGACACAAGGGTGGGCTTGCAGCTGCTGCTGGTGCTCCCAGAGGCTGCGGTTCTCAGCGCTCAGCTCGTCCAGCCGCCGCTCCTGCTCGTCGAGGCGCTGGCGCTGGACGTGGACGAGGCTCTGCTGGTTCTGCACGATGGATGGCCCAGAACCCTTGAGGTAGAGCACGGCGCGCACCGGGTTCTCCAGCAGGCTCTCGATGCCACTCACCGCCGCCTGCGCCCTACCTGCCCCTGGGCTGGCAGCTGGGAGCGCGAGGGCGCGGGAACCCATCAGCCCAGCGGTCCTCTCCCACGGGCCCAGCCTCCCTCCCGCCACCAGCGCGGCGACACCGCCACCCCGATCGTCACACACTCACCACGGGTGAGGCCGCGGCCCAGAGCACCCCTTTCCTGTCTCTTGGCGTCCGGAGGAGACTCTGGTTCCCAGTGGGCTGAGAGGAGAGGGAGGAGGCCAGCAAGAGGGAGCCTGTGTCGGGGCGTGGGAGGGAAGCAAGATTACGCAGGCGACCAGAGAAGGGCGGTGAACCTGACTGACAAGACGGGAAAGTAGGCGAAGGGGAAGTGGTGATACTGGGAAGGTGCGGTGGGACCGGTAGGAGAAGAGAAGCAGAAAAGAAAGGAAGAGAAGGGGAGAAGCTGGCAGAGAAGAAGAAGAAAAGGGGAAGGTAGGGGCAAAGAAAGAGAGAAATGAGCTGGAGGAGAGGAAGGCGTGGGGTCCTGAAGGGGCGCAAATTATTTTCCCAGGTCCTAGCCTTCCAGAAGCTGGAATCCATCTAGAGACCTGATGAGGAGAGCCCACACTCGCCTCTTGCTCGCAGCCATCTATTCTGCCGGGGAATTCCCCGGAACACAATGATCCTGGGGCTCTAAGGGACCTTAAAGAGCATCTGGTCCTACTCCTTCCTTCAGCCATGTTTCATGATGAAACTTGGAATGGGAATGCTGTTCATGCTGCGTTTTCTCTGGGAGTGAGACCTCAGGACAGTCTTGGCTGTTTCTACTAGGAACACAAACTAAATAAACCAGGCCCTCTGTAGCAAGGGCTAATTCTTCCAGAAACTTCGGAATAGATCATTCTATTTGACAAACATTAATGAACTACAGGAGGAAGTGACTCTTAAAGTGAGAAGAGTTTTCCAGAAAGGAAGGGCAGCATGAGCAAAAGCTCAGAGATACTAATCAGCATCAACCAAATCATTCATTCCTATAATAATTTTATGTAAAGTACCTGCCAGATGCATATATGCAAAGTAATGTACTAGGATCTCCACCAGGCATAGATAAGAAATTATTGTTTAGGTATGTAGCCAAAGGATTATAAATCATGTTGCTATAAAGACACATGCACACGTATGTTTATTGTGGCACTATTCACAATAGCAAACACTTGGAACCAACCCAAATGCCCATCAATGATAGACTGGATTAAGAAAATGTGGCACATATACACGATGGAATACTATGCAGCCATAAAAAAGGATAAGTTCGTGTCCTTTGTAGGGATATGGATGAAGCTGGAAACCATCATTCTCAGCAAACTATCGCAAGGACAAAAAAAAAAAAAAAACAGCGCATGTTCTCACTCACATATGGGAATTGAACAAATTCAATTTGGACACAGGAAGGGAAACATCATAAAATTTTTGTATTTTGAGTAGAGATGGGGTTTCGCCATGTTGGCCAGCTGGTCTCGATCTCCTGACCTCAAGTGATCCACCTGCCTTGGACTCCCAAAGTGCTGGGATTACAGGTATGAGCCACCATGCCCAGCCTTGGCTGTGATTATTAATGGACAAGTCCTTGTGTGAACATGTTTCATATGTTTTATCAAGACTAAAATTATAGAAATGAAATTGCCAGATTACATAAAAATATGTATTTAACTGGATAAGAAACTGCCAAACTGTTTTGCAAAGTGATGTTTTTTTGTTTTGTTTTGTTTTGTTTTGTTTTGTTTTGTTTTCCAGACAGAGTCTTGCTCTGTCACCCAAGCTGGAATGCAGTGGCATGATCTCGGCTCACTGCAACCTCCATCTCCTGGGTTCAAGTGATTCTCCTGCCCCAGCCTTCCAAGTAGCAGGGATTACAGGTGCCTGCCGCCAAGCCCAGATAATTTTTGTATTTTTAGTAGAGATGGGGTTTCACCATGTTGGCCAGGCCCGTCTTGAACTCCTGACCTCTGGTTATCCGCCTGGCTCCCAAAGTGCTGGGATTTCAGGAGTGAGCCACCGCGCCCGGCCGATGGTACTATTTTTAATTCTTGCCGGCAACATATGACAGGTTGAGGTATTTCACATTCTTGCTAACATTTGGTATTTTCATCCCTTTTTAATTTAATCCATTTGAGTGGGTGAGTAGTTGCATATCAATATGGTTTTAATAAGTCTTTTCCTGGTGACTAACGCTATTGAGTATCTTCACATGTGTTTTATTGTTTATTTGTGTATCTCTTTCACTCACTGTTTCTATTGAATTGTCTGCCTTCTTATTTTTGAGTTGTAAGATGTGTTAGGACATTCTCGCATTGCTGTAGAGAAATACCTGAGATTGGGCAATTTATAAACAAAAGGGGTTTAATTGGCTCAAGGTTCTGCAGCCTGTACAGGAAGCATGGTGCCAGCATCTGCTTACCTTCTGAAAAGGCCTCACAGAACTTTTATTCATGGCGGAAGGCAAAATGGTAGCAGGCACATCAAATGGCAAAAGCAGGAGCAAGAGAGAGTGAGGGGGGAGGTGCCACACACATTTCAACAACCAGATCTCACAGGACCTCATCACCATCCTGAGGACACCACCAAGCCATGAGGGAGCCACCCCCAAGACCAAAACACCTTCTATCAGGCCCCACCTCCAACCCTGGGGATTACAATTCAAATGAAAGTTGGGCGGGGCCAAATATTTAAACTATATCATAAGACTTCCTTCTGGAAAGCAGTCTTTGTCAGATGTATGTATGGCGAATATTTCCTCCCAGCCTGTAGTTTTCCTTTTCATTGTCTTAATATCTGTGGAAGAGCAAAGATTTTTATTTTGATGGAAAATATACTGACTTTTCTTCTATGGTTCATGCTTTTTGTGTCGTTCCAAAAATTCTTTGCCTATTCAGAGTTATAAGCATGCTCTCTTTTGGTTTTTTGCTGGAGGTTTTATAGTTTTTGCTTTCAAGTTTAGGTCTATGATCCACTCCAGGTTAATTTTTGTGTTCAGTGTGAAGAGTTAAGGTTCATTTCTTTCTTAAGTGCTTGACAGAATGAAGCCATATCTGCCTAGAGGTCTCTTTGTGGGAAGATTTTTAAACTACACATTCAGGTTTTTTAATAGATACAGGACTATTCAGGTATTCTATTTCTTTGTCCATCCATTTTGGTATTTGCATCTCTGGTAGGCAGAATGGCCTCCCAAGGAGGCCCGTATCTTCATCCCCTGAACCTGTAAATGTGTTACTGTACATGACAAAAGGGACTTTTAAAAATGTTATTAAAGTAAGGGTCTGTAGATCAGAAGTTCATCCTGGATTATATGGGTGGATCCAATGTAATCACAAGTCTTTGTAAGAGGGAGACAGGGCCCTATTCAACAAATGGTGCTGGGATCATTGGCAAGCCACACGTAGAATAAAACTGGATCCTCATCTCTCAACTTACACAAAAATCCACTCAAGATGGATCAAGGACTTAAATCTAAGACCTGAAAAAATAAAAATTCTAGAAGATAACACTGGAAAAACCCCCTAGACATCGGCTTAGGCAAAGACTTCGTGACCAAGAACCCAAAAGCAAATGCAACAAAAATAAAGATAAATGGGTGGGACTTACTCAAATTATAGAACTTTTGCATGGCGAAAGAACAATCAGCAGAGTAAAAAGACCACCCAGAGTGAGAGAAAATCTTCACCATCTATATCTCCAACGAAGGACTGATATGCAGAATCTACAAGGAATTCAAACAAATTAGCAAGAAAAAAGCAAACAATCCCATCAAAAACTGAGCTAAGGACATGAATAGACAATTCTCAAAAGAAGATACACAAATGGCTAACAAACATGAGAACAAGCACAACGTCACTAACGATCAGGGAAATGCAAATCAAAACCACAATGTGATATCACCTTACTCCTACAAGAATGGCCATTATCAAAAAATCAAAAAGTAATAGATGTTGGCATGGATGCAGTGAAAAGGGAACATTTCTAGCTGCTGGTGGGAATGTAAAGTAGTACAACCATGATGGAAAGCCGTGTGGAGATTCCTTAAAGAACTAACAGTAGAACTGCCATTTGATCCAGCAATCCCACTAATGGATATATACCCAGGGGAAAATAAGTCATGACATGAAAAATATACTTGCACATGCATGTTTATAGCAGCACAATTCACAATTGCAAAAATGTGGAGGCAGCCCAAATGCCCATCAATGAGTGGATAAAAAAACTGTGGTATATGTATGATGGAATACTAGTCAGCCATAAAAAGGAATGAATGGCATCCACAGCAAATGGATGGGATTGGATACTATTATTCTAAGTGAAGTAACTCAGGAATGGAAAAACAAGTATCGTATGTTCTCACTCATAAGTGGGAGCTAAGTTAGGAGGATGCAAAGGCATAAGAAGGATAAAATGGACTGTAGAGGTTCATGGGGAAAGGATGGGAAGGGGGTGAGGGGTAAGAGACTACAAATTGGGTTCAGTGTATACTGCTTGGGTGATGGGTGCATCAAAATCTCACAAATCACCACTACAGAACTTACTCATGTAACCAAATACCACCTGTTCCCCCAAAACCTATGGAAGTAAAAAATTTTTTAAAAAACCAAGCCAGAGAGGGGACGTGACCAGAGAAGCAGAGGTCAGAGTGATGTGATTGCTGCTGCGAGCCAGAAGCCACGGAATATGCTGGCAGCTGGAGGATGCTGGGAAAGGATGGAGACAGATCCCCCCCCTGGAGCCTGCAGAAGGAGCACAGTGCTGTCAATACCTCGATTTCAGCCAGAGGAAGCCCAGTTTAGACTCCTGGCTTCTGAAACTGTAAGATACTAAATCTGTGTAGTTTTTGGGTCACTGTGTTTTTGGTAATTTATTATAGCTGCAAATGGAAACTAACACAGTGTCTTTCAAGAAATGTATCCATTTCATCTGCATTGTCAAACTTGTTGGCATGAAGCAGTTCCTAACACCTTCCAATTAACCTTTTAATGTCTATAGGCTGTGTCGTGAGTCCTCTCTTTCATTCTTGATATTGGTAATCTGTAAGATAGATAGATAGATAGATAGATAGATAGATAGATAGATAGATAGATAGATAGATAGATAGATAGATAGATAGATAGATAGATAGATAGATAGATAGATACACATTTTTTTTTTTGAGACAGAGTTTTTGCTCTTGTTGCCCAGGCTGGAGAGCAATGGCACCATCTCGGCTCACCGCAACCTCCGCCTCTTGGGTTCAAGCGATTCTCCTGCCTGAGCCTCCCGAGTAGCTGGGATTACAGGCATGTGCCACCACACCCAGCTAATTTTGTATTTTTAGTAGAGACAGGGTGTCTCTATGTTGGTCAGGCTGGTCTCAAACTCCCAACCTCAGGTGATCTACCCACCTCGGCCTCCCAGAGTGCTGGGATTACAGGTGTGAGCCACTGCACCCAGCCAGTAATTTGTATATTTTTTAAAAATCCGTGTGGCTAGAGATTTATCCCTCTTTATGATATTTTCAAAGAACCACTTTTTGGTGTCATTTTTCTCCTTGTTTGTGCATTTTCTATATCATTGATTTCTACTCTTAACTGCTTCCTTTCTTCTACCCAGTTTTGTTCCCATTTGCTTCTCTTTTACTAGCTTCCTAAGGTGGAAGCTTAGAGTATTAATTTAGTATTAATTTTCTTCTTTATTAATTTAAACACTAAGAGCTATAAAGTTCCCACCAGGCACTGCTTTAGCTGTAGCTCACAAGTTTTGTTTTCATTTTCATTCACTGCAAAATATTTTGTAATTTCCTTTGTTATTTAAAAGTGGGCACAAAAGGTGGACTTTGGTGCTTGTGCCTCAGTTGACCTTGTTAAGAAGAGTGACTGAGACATGTCTCAATCAATTCCAGGTTTAATTAGCCAAATTTGAGGATGTGCTGAGCCCCCACACACCTTTCTCCCCTCTGGCCTCATGAAGCCTCTGCTTAAGGAGGGCCCCATGTCCATCTTTAGCATCTCAGGGTCAATTAAATCCCCGCCCTCTAAGGGCATTTTCATGTGAAGCTTTGTTCTCTGTGACATAAGGGGAGAGGGATGTTTAGAGGAGCTGAGGGAGAAGACCCCAGGGAATTTCCTTGTCCCACAGATACATCTCTCCACATAGCAAACTACATGCAGAGCACCCAGCACAGTGCCCAGCACACAATCAGTGCTCATGAAGCGTCGCTTCCCTCTGCCCACTGCAGATGGTACAGGCAACACAATGAGCCAAGCTTCAGCTTGGTGAAGGAAAGCATAGCCCACGTTCCAGCTCCTGGGCTTTGTCCTCTGTGTTGCAGCTAAAGGCTAAGGGCAGTTCTAGTGCCAGTATTGTTTGCGCTGAGGATGGACCAGCATGTCCTGTGCCCTGTGGCCCCCAGGAAGTG